>NW_027136296.1:0-14155 GCF_039906515.1 Pseudorca crassidens | reverse complement strand
TCCCCAGGCCGTGCGAATTTGAGGCCTTGGTGATTCTGGATGGTCCCAAGGGTCCAGAATTGTCCCTGGGAAAGCTGTCCTTTTCCCTCTTTTTCCGGCTGGAAGTACACCTCTGGCATCCGACTGCCGTTTGGCGACGTCCTGTGGTAGACGCCCTGGTTTCACTTGGGACGCACACTGGTGTTTCTCAGAAGAGCCCAAATCCTCCCTGCGGGTGGGTGGGGGGCTTGGCACACCAGCATGGAATGTAAGGCTGTTTAGAACTGCGTACCTTGCGGCCGTGTGACGGCCGCACGAACGAGAGCTTTCGAGCGAACAGGGCAGCGCTTCGCCATCACCGTTGCACATTCACGGAGCTTAGTCAAACGAACGCATTTACTTCCTGGGGCTCCAACACAGCCGAGGAGTTGGAAGGCATACAGCGAGGGCCCTTTGACAGTTGTCACAACGAACGTGAGGGCACAGTGTCTCGTGAAATACCTTCCACGGTCGAAGCATTCCGTTAACGCATGCCCCTCCGCTCCCTCTGGCACTCCGAGGTGTTCCTAACGGGGGAAATCTGGACTTTTGCTCGAGGCCGGGGTGGGGCGGGGGGACTCACAATTCTTCTGCCGGCGAGCTCCAGAGCGCTCCTGCTGAAGCTCCCAGCAAGGAACTGAGAGCAGCAGGCCTCACACGAGTCAACTCAGACTTCTTCTGTCACGAGTCAACTCAGACTTCTCATGGGAGGCCTTCCGGCAGCAAAGAGAAGGTGCGCGCGAGGAGTGTGCTTCAGGCAGCTTAGGACCCGCCACTGTCTCGCCTACCACGGAGGGGAATCAGGTTTGGCCAGGGTCGCCCAGCTTCACACCTGAGCTCATACAGTTATCGTCAGTGGTTTCTGATTACCTCAAGGAAACACAACGGGAGGGACAGGGCCCTTCCGTGGAGGCCCTTTAGGGCACAGGGACCTCTGCGTGGGATCTACTGGGTAAGTATGGCAGTACCTCAGGTAGGCCTCAGTGACCAAGGCTCTCCGGCTCACGCCTAGCTGTGTAAAGCAGTGTGGCGAACGTACGTACTGCTCCTCAGGCTGGGCCCACAGCCTAGCTTTCGCTTCTGTGAGAGTGCTGTCCCGAGTCTCTTCCTGGAGCCAGTCGTCAGCGAGGTGTCTTTTGGCACTGCAGTTCTCTTTCAGTCAAGGAGGCCGTGCGACTGACTGGCAAAGGGAGTCCCACCAGCGCTGCTTTCGCCAGTCTCACTGACGACTGGCCCACTCTACCTAGGCAACACAGAGAGGAGTACGCTGCCCTAGCTATGAATGTGAAGAGCTGTCTCCAGGGGCCTGCTTACGCTAAGGTTCCTCAGAAGCCAGAGGTCGCCGTTCCGGCACGGAGAGAGGTCATCCTGCGAAACTGGTGAATGGGCTCCTACCCTGTGTGTCCCCAGGAGCGTCGCAGGGTTAAGGCGCTCCGTGGTGGAGTATGGCCTCATTGGAGACCCCTGCACACCCAAGTCCCCTGACGTGAAACACTGGAACTTCACCGTGAGGCCCGAGGTCACCTTTCGTTCGGCCGGAGCCGAACCTGGGGTGCCGTGGGAGGAGTTCCTAGAAAGGGATTGCCAGCACGGTTTTCGCTTTGGGAGAACACGCAGCCTCGGCCCACAACGACAGTCCTGCCGTGCAGAGACGTCGGGCCGCTAGTGCTGTTCCAGGCAGCTTTGAAGCCAAGCGCAAGGCGCCTCCAAACGGGGAGAAAGCGTCCTCTCCCCTCCGCGTCCCACGTTCAAGCTGAATGACGCAGCATGTTTCTCGGAAGGCTCTGCCGAGCTATCTAGTACAAGGGAGAGAGAGCCTGCCTCTGCCGAGAAAGGTTTTGACGTGGGGATTGCTGGACAGGCGGAAGAGCGTTCCCCAGGCCGTGCGAATTTGAGGCCTTGGTGATTCTGGATGGTCCCAAGGGTCCAGAATTGTCCCTGGGAAAGCTGTCCTTTTCCCTCTTTTTCCGGCTGGAAGTACACCTCTGGCATCCGACTGCCGTTTGGCGACGTCCTGTGGTAGACGCCCTGGTTTCACTTGGGACGCACACTGGTGTTTCTCAGAAGAGCCCAAATCCTCCCTGCGGGTGGGTGGGGGGCTTGGCACACCAGCATGGAATGTAAGGCTGTTTAGAACTGCGTACCTTGCGGCCGTGTGACGGCCGCACGAACGAGAGCTTTCGAGCGAACAGGGCAGCGCTTCGCCATCACCGTTGCACATTCACGGAGCTTAGTCAAACGAACGCATTTACTTCCTGGGGCTCCAACACAGCCGAGGAGTTGGAAGGCATACAGCGAGGGCCCTTTGACAGTTGTCACAACGAACGTGAGGGCACAGTGTCTCGTGAAATACCTTCCACGGTCGAAGCATTCCGTTAACGCATGCCCCTCCGCTCCCTCTGGCACTCCGAGGTGTTCCTAACGGGGGAAATCTGGACTTTTGCTCGAGGCCGGGGTGGGGCGGGGGGACTCACAATTCTTCTGCCGGCGAGCTCCAGAGCGCTCCTGCTGAAGCTCCCAGCAAGGAACTGAGAGCAGCAGGCCTCACACGAGTCAACTCAGACTTCTTCTGTCACGAGTCAACTCAGACTTCTCATGGGAGGCCTTCCGGCAGCAAAGAGAAGGTGCGCGCGAGGAGTGTGCTTCAGGCAGCTTAGGACCCGCCACTGTCTCGCCTACCACGGAGGGGAATCAGGTTTGGCCAGGGTCGCCCAGCTTCACACCTGAGCTCATACAGTTATCGTCAGTGGTTTCTGATTACCTCAAGGAAACACAACGGGAGGGACAGGGCCCTTCCGTGGAGGCCCTTTAGGGCACAGGGACCTCTGCGTGGGATCTACTGGGTAAGTATGGCAGTACCTCAGGTAGGCCTCAGTGACCAAGGCTCTCCGGCTCACGCCTAGCTGTGTAAAGCAGTGTGGCGAACGTACGTACTGCTCCTCAGGCTGGGCCCACAGCCTAGCTTTCGCTTCTGTGAGAGTGCTGTCCCGAGTCTCTTCCTGGAGCCAGTCGTCAGCGAGGTGTCTTTTGGCACTGCAGTTCTCTTTCAGTCAAGGAGGCCGTGCGACTGACTGGCAAAGGGAGTCCCACCAGCGCTGCTTTCGCCAGTCTCACTGACGACTGGCCCACTCTACCTAGGCAACACAGAGAGGAGTACGCTGCCCTAGCTATGAATGTGAAGAGCTGTCTCCAGGGGCCTGCTTACGCTAAGGTTCCTCAGAAGCCAGAGGTCGCCGTTCCGGCACGGAGAGAGGTCATCCTGCGAAACTGGTGAATGGGCTCCTACCCTGTGTGTCCCCAGGAGCGTCGCAGGGTTAAGGCGCTCCGTGGTGGAGTATGGCCTCATTGGAGACCCCTGCACACCCAAGTCCCCTGACGTGAAACACTGGAACTTCACCGTGAGGCCCGAGGTCACCTTTCGTTCGGCCGGAGCCGAACCTGGGGTGCCGTGGGAGGAGTTCCTAGAAAGGGATTGCCAGCACGGTTTTCGCTTTGGGAGAACACGCAGCCTCGGCCCACAACGACAGTCCTGCCGTGCAGAGACGTCGGGCCGCTAGTGCTGTTCCAGGCAGCTTTGAAGCCAAGCGCAAGGCGCCTCCAAACGGGGAGAAAGCGTCCTCTCCCCTCCGCGTCCCACGTTCAAGCTGAATGACGCAGCATGTTTCTCGGAAGGCTCTGCCGAGCTATCTAGTACAAGGGAGAGAGAGCCTGCCTCTGCCGAGAAAGGTTTTGACGTGGGGATTGCTGGACAGGCGGAAGAGCGTTCCCCAGGCCGTGCGAATTTGAGGCCTTGGTGATTCTGGATGGTCCCAAGGGTCCAGAATTGTCCCTGGGAAAGCTGTCCTTTTCCCTCTTTTTCCGGCTGGAAGTACACCTCTGGCATCCGACTGCCGTTTGGCGACGTCCTGTGGTAGACGCCCTGGTTTCACTTGGGACGCACACTGGTGTTTCTCAGAAGAGCCCAAATCCTCCCTGCGGGTGGGTGGGGGGCTTGGCACACCAGCATGGAATGTAAGGCTGTTTAGAACTGCGTACCTTGCGGCCGTGTGACGGCCGCACGAACGAGAGCTTTCGAGCGAACAGGGCAGCGCTTCGCCATCACCGTTGCACATTCACGGAGCTTAGTCAAACGAACGCATTTACTTCCTGGGGCTCCAACACAGCCGAGGAGTTGGAAGGCATACAGCGAGGGCCCTTTGACAGTTGTCACAACGAACGTGAGGGCACAGTGTCTCGTGAAATACCTTCCACGGTCGAAGCATTCCGTTAACGCATGCCCCTCCGCTCCCTCTGGCACTCCGACGTGTTCCTAACGGGGGAAATCTGGACTTTTGCTCGAGGCCGGGGTGGGGCGGGGGGACTCACAATTCTTCTGCCGGCGAGCTCCAGAGCGCTCCTGCTGAAGCTCCCAGCAAGGAACTGAGAGCAGCAGGCCTCACACGAGTCAACTCAGACTTCTTCTGTCACGAGTCAACTCAGACTTCTCATGGGAGGCCTTCCGGCAGCAAAGAGAAGGTGCGCGCGAGGAGTGTGCTTCAGGCAGCTTAGGACCCGCCACTGTCTCGCCTACCACGGAGGGGAATCAGGTTTGGCCAGGGTCGCCCAGCTTCACACCTGAGCTCATACAGTTATCGTCAGTGGTTTCTGATTACCTCAAGGAAACACAACGGGAGGGACAGGGCCCTTCCGTGGAGGCCCTTTAGGGCACAGGGACCTCTGCGTGGGATCTACTGGGTAAGTATGGCAGTACCTCAGGTAGGCCTCAGTGACCAAGGCTCTCCGGCTCACGCCTAGCTGTGTAAAGCAGTGTGGCGAACGTACGTACTGCTCCTCAGGCTGGGCCCACAGCCTAGCTTTCGCTTCTGTGAGAGTGCTGTCCCGAGTCTCTTCCTGGAGCCAGTCGTCAGCGAGGTGTCTTTTGGCACTGCAGTTCTCTTTCAGTCAAGGAGGCCGTGCGACTGACTGGCAAAGGGAGTCCCACCAGCGCTGCTTTCGCCAGTCTCACTGACGACTGGCCCACTCTACCTAGGCAACACAGAGAGGAGTACGCTGCCCTAGCTATGAATGTGAAGAGCTGTCTCCAGGGGCCTGCTTACGCTAAGGTTCCTCAGAAGCCAGAGGTCGCCGTTCCGGCACGGAGAGAGGTCATCCTGCGAAACTGGTGAATGGGCTCCTACCCTGTGTGTCCCCAGGAGCGTCGCAGGGTTAAGGCACTCCGTGGTGGAGTATGGCCTCATTGGAGACCCCTGCACACCCAAGTCCCCTGACGTGAAACACTGGAACTTCACCGTGAGGCCCGAGGTCACCTTTCGTTCGGCCGGAGCCGAACCTGGGGTGCCGTGGGAGGAGTTCCTAGAAAGGGATTGCCAGCACGGTTTTCGCTTTGGGAGAACACGCAGCCTCGGCCCACAACGACAGTCCTGCCGTGCAGAGACGTCGGGCCGCTAGTGCTGTTCCAGGCAGCTTTGAAGCCAAGCGCAAGGCGCCTCCAAACGGGGAGAAAGCGTCCTCTCCCCTCCGCGTCCCACGTTCAAGCTGAATGACGCAGCATGTTTCTCGGAAGGCTCTGCCGAGCTATCTAGTACAAGGGAGAGAGAGCCTGCCTCTGCCGAGAAAGGTTTTGACGTGGGGATTGCTGGACAGGCGGAAGAGCGTTCCCCAGGCCGTGCGAATTTGAGGCCTTGGTGATTCTGGATGGTCCCAAGGGTCCAGAATTGTCCCTGGGAAAGCTGTCCTTTTCCCTCTTTTTCCGGCTGGAAGTACACCTCTGGCATCCGACTGCCGTTTGGCGACGTCCTGTGGTAGACGCCCTGGTTTCACTTGGGACGCACACTGGTGTTTCTCAGAAGAGCCCAAATCCTCCCTGCGGGTGGGTGGGGGGCTTGGCACACCAGCATGGAATGTAAGGCTGTTTAGAACTGCGTACCTTGCGGCCGTGTGACGGCCGCACGAACGAGAGCTTTCGAGCGAACAGGGCAGCGCTTCGCCATCACCGTTGCACATTCACGGAGCTTAGTCAAACGAACGCATTTACTTCCTGGGGCTCCAACACAGCCGAGGAGTTGGAAGGCATACAGCGAGGGCCCTTTGACAGTTGTCACAACGAACGTGAGGGCACAGTGTCTCGTGAAATACCTTCCACGGTCGAAGCATTCCGTTAACGCATGCCCCTCCGCTCCCTCTGGCACTCCGACGTGTTCCTAACGGGGGAAATCTGGACTTTTGCTCGAGGCCGGGGTGGGGCGGGGGGACTCACAATTCTTCTGCCGGCGAGCTCCAGAGCGCTCCTGCTGAAGCTCCCAGCAAGGAACTGAGAGCAGCAGGCCTCACACGAGTCAACTCAGACTTCTTCTGTCACGAGTCAACTCAGACTTCTCATGGGAGGCCTTCCGGCAGCAAAGAGAAGGTGCGCGCGAGGAGTGTGCTTCAGGCAGCTTAGGACCCGCCACTGTCTCGCCTACCACGGAGGGGAATCAGGTTTGGCCAGGGTCGCCCAGCTTCACACCTGAGCTCATACAGTTATCGTCAGTGGTTTCTG
The DNA here is from genome assembly GCF_039906515.1 of Pseudorca crassidens. Classification (NCBI taxonomy): domain Eukaryota; kingdom Metazoa; phylum Chordata; class Mammalia; order Artiodactyla; family Delphinidae; genus Pseudorca; species Pseudorca crassidens. The sequence continues at coordinate 7,599 of NW_027136296.1, read as the reverse complement.
ATTACCTCAAGGAAACACAACGGGAGGGACAGGGCCCTTCCGTGGAGGCCCTTTAGGGCACAGGGACCTCTGCGTGGGATCTACTGGGTAAGTATGGCAGTACCTCAGGTAGGCCTCAGTGACCAAGGCTCTCCGGCTCACGCCTAGCTGTGTAAAGCAGTGTGGCGAACGTACGTACTGCTCCTCAGGCTGGGCCCACAGCCTAGCTTTCGCTTCTGTGAGAGTGCTGTCCCGAGTCTCTTCCTGGAGCCAGTCGTCAGCGAGGTGTCTTTTGGCACTGCAGTTCTCTTTCAGTCAAGGAGGCCGTGCGACTGACTGGCAAAGGGAGTCCCACCAGCGCTGCTTTCGCCAGTCTCACTGACGACTGGCCCACTCTACCTAGGCAACACAGAGAGGAGTACGCTGCCCTAGCTATGAATGTGAAGAGCTGTCTCCAGGGGCCTGCTTACGCTAAGGTTCCTCAGAAGCCAGAGGTCGCCGTTCCGGCACGGAGAGAGGTCATCCTGCGAAACTGGTGAATGGGCTCCTACCCTGTGTGTCCCCAGGAGCGTCGCAGGGTTAAGGCGCTCCGTGGTGGAGTATGGCCTCATTGGAGACCCCTGCACACCCAAGTCCCCTGACGTGAAACACTGGAACTTCACCGTGAGGCCCGAGGTCACCTTTCGTTCGGCCGGAGCCGAACCTGGGGTGCCGTGGGAGGAGTTCCTAGAAAGGGATTGCCAGCACGGTTTTCGCTTTGGGAGAACACGCAGCCTCGGCCCACAACGACAGTCCTGCCGTGCAGAGACGTCGGGCCGCTAGTGCTGTTCCAGGCAGCTTTGAAGCCAAGCGCAAGGCGCCTCCAAACGGGGAGAAAGCGTCCTCTCCCCTCCGCGTCCCACGTTCAAGCTGAATGACGCAGCATGTTTCTCGGAAGGCTCTGCCGAGCTATCTAGTACAAGGGAGAGAGAGCCTGCCTCTGCCGAGAAAGGTTTTGACGTGGGGATTGCTGGACAGGCGGAAGAGCGTTCCCCAGGCCGTGCGAATTTGAGGCCTTGGTGATTCTGGATGGTCCCAAGGGTCCAGAATTGTCCCTGGGAAAGCTGTCCTTTTCCCTCTTTTTCCGGCTGGAAGTACACCTCTGGCATCCGACTGCCGTTTGGCGACGTCCTGTGGTAGACGCCCTGGTTTCACTTGGGACGCACACTGGTGTTTCTCAGAAGAGCCCAAATCCTCCCTGCGGGTGGGTGGGGGGCTTGGCACACCAGCATGGAATGTAAGGCTGTTTAGAACTGCGTACCTTGCGGCCGTGTGACGGCCGCACGAACGAGAGCTTTCGAGCGAACAGGGCAGCGCTTCGCCATCACCGTTGCACATTCACGGAGCTTAGTCAAACGAACGCATTTACTTCCTGGGGCTCCAACACAGCCGAGGAGTTGGAAGGCATACAGCGAGGGCCCTTTGACAGTTGTCACAACGAACGTGAGGGCACAGTGTCTCGTGAAATACCTTCCACGGTCGAAGCATTCCGTTAACGCATGCCCCTCCGCTCCCTCTGGCACTCCGACGTGTTCCTAACGGGGGAAATCTGGACTTTTGCTCGAGGCCGGGGTGGGGCGGGGGGACTCACAATTCTTCTGCCGGCGAGCTCCAGAGCGCTCCTGCTGAAGCTCCCAGCAAGGAACTGAGAGCAGCAGGCCTCACACGAGTCAACTCAGACTTCTTCTGTCACGAGTCAACTCAGACTTCTCATGGGAGGCCTTCCGGCAGCAAAGAGAAGGTGCGCGCGAGGAGTGTGCTTCAGGCAGCTTAGGACCCGCCACTGTCTCGCCTACCACGGAGGGGAATCAGGTTTGGCCAGGGTCGCCCAGCTTCACACCTGAGCTCATACAGTTATCGTCAGTGGTTTCTGATTACCTCAAGGAAACACAACGGGAGGGACAGGGCCCTTCCGTGGAGGCCCTTTAGGGCACAGGGACCTCTGCGTGGGATCTACTGGGTAAGTATGGCAGTACCTCAGGTAGGCCTCAGTGACCAAGGCTCTCCGGCTCACGCCTAGCTGTGTAAAGCAGTGTGGCGAACGTACGTACTGCTCCTCAGGCTGGGCCCACAGCCTAGCTTTCGCTTCTGTGAGAGTGCTGTCCCGAGTCTCTTCCTGGAGCCAGTCGTCAGCGAGGTGTCTTTTGGCACTGCAGTTCTCTTTCAGTCAAGGAGGCCGTGCGACTGACTGGCAAAGGGAGTCCCACCAGCGCTGCTTTCGCCAGTCTCACTGACGACTGGCCCACTCTACCTAGGCAACACAGAGAGGAGTACGCTGCCCTAGCTATGAATGTGAAGAGCTGTCTCCAGGGGCCTGCTTACGCTAAGGTTCCTCAGAAGCCAGAGGTCGCCGTTCCGGCACGGAGAGAGGTCATCCTGCGAAACTGGTGAATGGGCTCCTACCCTGTGTGTCCCCAGGAGCGTCGCAGGGTTAAGGCGCTCCGTGGTGGAGTATGGCCTCATTGGAGACCCCTGCACACCCAAGTCCCCTGACGTGAAACACTGGAACTTCACCGTGAGGCCCGAGGTCACCTTTCGTTCGGCCGGAGCCGAACCTGGGGTGCCGTGGGAGGAGTTCCTAGAAAGGGATTGCCAGCACGGTTTTCGCTTTGGGAGAACACGCAGCCTCGGCCCACAACGACAGTCCTGCCGTGCAGAGACGTCGGGCCGCTAGTGCTGTTCCAGGCAGCTTTGAAGCCAAGCGCAAGGCGCCTCCAAACGGGGAGAAAGCGTCCTCTCCCCTCCGCGTCCCACGTTCAAGCTGAATGACGCAGCATGTTTCTCGGAAGGCTCTGCCGAGCTATCTAGTACAAGGGAGAGAGAGCCTGCCTCTGCCGAGAAAGGTTTTGACGTGGGGATTGCTGGACAGGCGGAAGAGCGTTCCCCAGGCCGTGCGAATTTGAGGCCTTGGTGATTCTGGATGGTCCCAAGGGTCCAGAATTGTCCCTGGGAAAGCTGTCCTTTTCCCTCTTTTTCCGGCTGGAAGTACACCTCTGGCATCCGACTGCCGTTTGGCGACGTCCTGTGGTAGACGCCCTGGTTTCACTTGGGACGCACACTGGTGTTTCTCAGAAGAGCCCAAATCCTCCCTGCGGGTGGGTGGGGGGCTTGGCACACCAGCATGGAATGTAAGGCTGTTTAGAACTGCGTACCTTGCGGCCGTGTGACGGCCGCACGAACGAGAGCTTTCGAGCGAACAGGGCAGCGCTTCGCCATCACCGTTGCACATTCACGGAGCTTAGTCAAACGAACGCATTTACTTCCTGGGGCTCCAACACAGCCGAGGAGTTGGAAGGCATACAGCGAGGGCCCTTTGACAGTTGTCACAACGAACGTGAGGGCACAGTGTCTCGTGAAATACCTTCCACGGTCGAAGCATTCCGTTAACGCATGCCCCTCCGCTCCCTCTGGCACTCCGACGTGTTCCTAACGGGGGAAATCTGGACTTTTGCTCGAGGCCGGGGTGGGGCGGGGGGACTCACAATTCTTCTGCCGGCGAGCTCCAGAGCGCTCCTGCTGAAGCTCCCAGCAAGGAACTGAGAGCAGCAGGCCTCACACGAGTCAACTCAGACTTCTTCTGTCACGAGTCAACTCAGACTTCTCATGGGAGGCCTTCCGGCAGCAAAGAGAAGGTGCGCGCGAGGAGTGTGCTTCAGGCAGCTTAGGACCCGCCACTGTCTCGCCTACCACGGAGGGGAATCAGGTTTGGCCAGGGTCGCCCAGCTTCACACCTGAGCTCATACAGTTATCGTCAGTGGTTTCTGATTACCTCAAGGAAACACAACGGGAGGGACAGGGCCCTTCCGTGGAGGCCCTTTAGGGCACAGGGACCTCTGCGTGGGATCTACTGGGTAAGTATGGCAGTACCTCAGGTAGGCCTCAGTGACCAAGGCTCTCCGGCTCACGCCTAGCTGTGTAAAGCAGTGTGGCGAACGTACGTACTGCTCCTCAGGCTGGGCCCACAGCCTAGCTTTCGCTTCTGTGAGAGTGCTGTCCCGAGTCTCTTCCTGGAGCCAGTCGTCAGCGAGGTGTCTTTTGGCACTGCAGTTCTCTTTCAGTCAAGGAGGCCGTGCGACTGACTGGCAAAGGGAGTCCCACCAGCGCTGCTTTCGCCAGTCTCACTGACGACTGGCCCACTCTACCTAGGCAACACAGAGAGGAGTACGCTGCCCTAGCTATGAATGTGAAGAGCTGTCTCCAGGGGCCTGCTTACGCTAAGGTTCCTCAGAAGCCAGAGGTCGCCGTTCCGGCACGGAGAGAGGTCATCCTGCGAAACTGGTGAATGGGCTCCTACCCTGTGTGTCCCCAGGAGCGTCGCAGGGTTAAGGCGCTCCGTGGTGGAGTATGGCCTCATTGGAGACCCCTGCACACCCAAGTCCCCTGACGTGAAACACTGGAACTTCACCGTGAGGCCCGAGGTCACCTTTCGTTCGGCCGGAGCCGAACCTGGGGTGCCGTGGGAGGAGTTCCTAGAAAGGGATTGCCAGCACGGTTTTCGCTTTGGGAGAACACGCAGCCTCGGCCCACAACGACAGTCCTGCCGTGCAGAGACGTCGGGCCGCTAGTGCTGTTCCAGGCAGCTTTGAAGCCAAGCGCAAGGCGCCTCCAAACGGGGAGAAAGCGTCCTCTCCCCTCCGCGTCCCACGTTCAAGCTGAATGACGCAGCATGTTTCTCGGAAGGCTCTGCCGAGCTATCTAGTACAAGGGAGAGAGAGCCTGCCTCTGCCGAGAAAGGTTTTGACGTGGGGATTGCTGGACAGGCGGAAGAGCGTTCCCCAGGCCGTGCGAATTTGAGGCCTTGGTGATTCTGGATGGTCCCAAGGGTCCAGAATTGTCCCTGGGAAAGCTGTCCTTTTCCCTCTTTTTCCGGCTGGAAGTACACCTCTGGCATCCGACTGCCGTTTGGCGACGTCCTGTGGTAGACGCCCTGGTTTCACTTGGGACGCACACTGGTGTTTCTCAGAAGAGCCCAAATCCTCCCTGCGGGTGGGTGGGGGGCTTGGCACACCAGCATGGAATGTAAGGCTGTTTAGAACTGCGTACCTTGCGGCCGTGTGACGGCCGCACGAACGAGAGCTTTCGAGCGAACAGGGCAGCGCTTCGCCATCACCGTTGCACATTGACGGAGCTTAGTCAAACGAACGCATTTACTTCCTGGGGCTCCAACACAGCCGAGGAGTTGGAAGGCATACAGCGAGGGCCCTTTGACAGTTGTCACAACGAACGTGAGGGCACAGTGTCTCGTGAAATACCTTCCACGGTCGAAGCATTCCGTTAACGCATGCCCCTCCGCTCCCTCTGGCACTCCGAGGTGTTCCTAACGGGGGAAATCTGGACTTTTGCTCGAGGCCGGGGTGGGGCGGGGGGACTCACAATTCTTCTGCCGGCGAGCTCCAGAGCGCTCCTGCTGAAGCTCCCAGCAAGGAACTGAGAGCAGCAGGCCTCACACGAGTCAACTCAGACTTCTTCTGTCACGAGTCAACTCAGACTTCTCATGGGAGGCCTTCCGGCAGCAAAGAGAAGGTGCGCGCGAGGAGTGTGCTTCAGGCAGCTTAGGACCCGCCACTGTCTCGCCTACCACGGAGGGGAATCAGGTTTGGCCAGGGTCGCCCAGCTTCACACCTGAGCTCATACAGTTATCGTCAGTGGTTTCTGATTACCTCAAGGAAACACAACGGGAGGGACAGGGCCCTTCCGTGGAGGCCCTTTAGGGCACAGGGACCTCTGCGTGGGATCTACTGGGTAAGTATGGCAGTACCTCAGGTAGGCCTCAGTGACCAAGGCTCTCCGGCTCACGCCTAGCTGTGTAAAGCAGTGTGGCGAACGTACGTACTGCTCCTCAGGCTGGGCCCACAGCCTAGCTTTCGCTTCTGTGAGAGTGCTGTCCCGAGTCTCTTCCTGGAGCCAGTCGTCAGCGAGGTGTCTTTTGGCACTGCAGTTCTCTTTCAGTCAAGGAGGCCGTGCGACTGACTGGCAAAGGGAGTCCCACCAGCGCTGCTTTCGCCAGTCTCACTGACGACTGGCCCACTCTACCTAGGCAACACAGAGAGGAGTACGCTGCCCTAGCTATGAATGTGAAGAGCTGTCTCCAGGGGCCTGCTTACGCTAAGGTTCCTCAGAAGCCAGAGGTCGCCGTTCCGGCACGGAGAGAGGTCATCCTGCGAAACTGGTGAATGGGCTCCTACCCTGTGTGTCCCCAGGAGCGTCGCAGGGTTAAGGCGCTCCGTGGTGGAGTATGGCCTCATTGGAGACCCCTGCACACCCAAGTCCCCTGACGTGAAACACTGGAACTTCACCGTGAGGCCCGAGGTCACCTTTCGTTCGGCCGGAGCCGAACCTGGGGTGCCGTGGGAGGAGTTCCTAGAAAGGGATTGCCAGCACGGTTTTCGCTTTGGGAGAACACGCAGCCTCGGCCCACAACGACAGTCCTGCCGTGCAGAGACGTCGGGCCGCTAGTGCTGTTCCAGGCAGCTTTGAAGCCAAGCGCAAGGCGCCTCCAAACGGGGAGAAAGCGTCCTCTCCCCTCCGCGTCCCACGTTCAAGCTGAATGACGCAGCATGTTTCTCGGAAGGCTCTGCCGAGCTATCTAGTACAAGGGAGAGAGAGCCTGCCTCTGCCGAGAAAGGTTTTGACGTGGGGATTGCTGGACAGGCGGAAGAGCGTTCCCCAGGCCGTGCGAATTTGAGGCCTTGGTGATTCTGGATGGTCCCAAGGGTCCAGAATTGTCCCTGGGAAAGCTGTCCTTTTCCCTCTTTTTCCGGCTGGAAGTACACCTCTGGCATCCGACTGCCGTTTGGCGACGTCCTGTGGTAGACGCCCTGGTTTCACTTGGGACGCACACTGGTGTTTCTCAGAAGAGCCCAAATCCTCCCTGCGGGTGGGTGGGGGGCTTGGCACACCAGCATGGAATGTAAGGCTGTTTAGAACTGCGTACCTTGCGGCCGTGTGACGGCCGCACGAACGAGAGCTTTCGAGCGAACAGGGCAGCGCTTCGCCATCACCGTTGCACATTGACGGAGCTTAGTCAAACGAACGCATTTACTTCCTGGGGCTCCAACACAGCCGAGGAGTTGGAAGGCATACAGCGAGGGCCCTTTGACAGTTGTCACAACGAACGTGAGGGCACAGTGTCTCGTGAAATACCTTCCACGGTCGAAGCATTCCGTTAACGCATGCCCCTCCGCTCCCTCTGGCACTCCGACGTGTTCCTAACGGGGGAAATCTGGACTTTTGCTCGAGGCCGGGGTGGGGCGGGGGGACTCACAATTCTTCTGCCGGCGAGCTCCAGAGCGCTCCTGCTGAAGCTCCCAGCAAGGAACTGAGAGCAGCAGGCCTCACACGAGTCAACTCAGACTTCTTCTGTCACGAGTCAACTCAGACTTCTCATGGGAGGCCTTCCGGCAGCAAAGAGAAGGTGCGCGCGAGGAGTGTGCTTCAGGCAGCTTAGGACCCGCCACTGTCTCGCCTACCACGGAGGGGAATCAGGTTTGGCCAGGGTCGCCCAGCTTCACACCTGAGCTCATACAGTTATCGTCAGTGGTTTCTGATTACCTCAAGGAAACACAACGGGAGGGACAGGGC
>NW_027136295.1:0-18949 GCF_039906515.1 Pseudorca crassidens | reverse complement strand
ACACACACACACACACACACACACACACACACACACACACCCCTTCTCTTATGGTTTATAAATGATTCTAAGGACTGTACTGATTGAAAGATTATGGTGCCCTGACCTGGACAGTCCAAAACCCGATTCTGTTCTCTACCCCTTCTACACAGTCATGGATGACACACAATGATAGCATCAGTAGAACAAAATATATGGCATTTATTAAACATGTGACATAGGTTATAATATCAAAGTAGAGCATGCTTGAACAAATCACTCATTCCTTTAACAAAAACACCAATTAATATCAAAAACATTAAGTGATTAAATTTCCACAACATATAAAATTCTCTTTCAGTTAAAGTGAGAAAGAAAGAAAAAATAAATCACAGGTTGAATAAATACAGTGATTTCAGCTGGCCCCTTAAAGGCATAAGGCACAAAGTAAACCAAGGGGTTAGCACGTCAGAATGAAGCGTGTCTGCCCACATAAGAACCGGCTGCAGCCGAGGCTCCCACACCCCTGCACAGGTCCTCGGCACCTGCCCCTTCCTTCCCAGCGTCACATTTCCCCATGTGCCTGCACTCCTGCGGACAGGCTTCCCTGTAGCAGAGAAACACCGCCTCTAATACTTCTACGGGTAAATAAAACCTTCATGCTGTAACAAATGATCCTGGCAATAAGTAACATGAAATTTCAAGGTAATGCCTTATTTCCTCCCAGCCGAAGTCTAGTAAAACAGAAAATAGTGAGGAAATTCTCCTGATAGGACTCAGTGTCCGCATGGAAAGCTAATGACGGCCCAGTACAGCAGGGTACATACACTGGTTGGGTGTTTGAAATATGACCTTGAAACCTCTCTCTCCTGCCTTCCCCCTCCCCCTCCACTTTCCTTCATGTTTAAGAAGTGGATCAGAACCTCAGCAGTTTCCACTGCAGCTTAAACAGTGTATAGGACGAAGCAACAGTCACCCTTTCCAGACTTCAAGCCACAGGGTTCCAGGGCCTTTGTCCATCAGTGAAAAGTGCACGTCTCCAAGTGCTTAAGTCAGAGTTTTCTTCATGGTTAACTCCAGGACTCGTGTGTATGGGGTATAATTCCTGGAAGCCACTGCGATCTCACGAGTCCTACCTGTTTGGCTGAGAAATGAGAAAATGCAGTCAGGAATATGAAACAAAACTTACCGTATGCTTCACGTGGTAAGATAACTCTAGGAAATCCTTTTCAACACTTAAAAATAGACTGCAGTAATGTAGTTGAATATTTCATTTAAATATTATGAGGGAGGGAGAGAAAACCATAATTCAAAAAGAGTCATGTACCACAATGTTCACTGCAGCTCTATTTACAATAACCAGGACATGGAAGCAACCTAAGTGTCCACTGACAGATGAATGGATAAAGAAGATGTGGCACATATATACAATGGAATATTACTCAGCCATAAAAAGAAACAAAATTGAGTTATTTGTAGTGAGGTGGATAGACCCAGAGTCTGTCATACAGAGTGAAGTAAGTCAGAAAAACAAATACCATATGCTAACATATATATATAGAATCAAAAAAAAAAAAAAAAGATTCTGAAGAACCTAGAGGCAGGACAGGAATAAAAACGCAGATGTAGAGAATGGACTTGAGGACACGGGGAGGGGGAAAGGTAAGGTGGGACGAAGTTAGAGAGTGGCGTGGACATATATACACTACCAAATATAAAATAGATAGCTAGTGGGAAGCAGCCACATAGCACAGGGAGATCAGCTCGGTGCTTTGTGACCACCTAGAGGGGTGGGATAAGGAGGGTGGGAGGGAGACGCAAGAGGGAGGCGATATGGGGATATATGTATATGTATAGCTGATGCACTTTGTTATAAAGCAGAAACTAACACACCATTGTAAGCAATTATACTCCAATAAAAAAAAAAGTACATTAGTGGTTGCCAGGGCCTAGGAGAAGGAGGGGATGGAGTTTGACTGCTAAGGGGTACAGGGTTTCTTTCTGGGGTGAGGGAAATTTTCTAAAATTAGATAAGTGATGCTGGTTGCACAACTTTGTAAATATACTAAAAACTATTGAATTGCACATTCTAAAAGGATGAATTCTATGCTATGTGGATTACATCTCAGTAAAACTTATTTAAAAAAGAAAAATATGAGGGACCATTATTTTTAGCAATTTCTTTAAAAAGTTTTATTGGAGTGTACTTGATTTGCAATGTTGTGTTAGTTTCAGGTGTACAGCAGAGTGATTCAGATATACATATATTCATTCTTTTTCAGATTCTTTTCTCATATAGGTTATCACAGAATATTGAGTACAGTTCTCTGGGCTATACAGTAGGTCCTTGGTTATTTATCTTATATATAGTAGCGTATGTATATTAATCCCAAACTCCTGATTTATCCCTCCTGCCCACATTTCCCCTTTGATAACCATAAGTTTTCAATACCTGTAAGTCTGTTTCTGTTTTGTAAATAAGTTCATCTGTATCATTTTCAAAAAATAGATTCCACATGAGTCATACCATATGATATTTATTTTTCTCAGTCTGACTTACTTCACTTAGTGTGATAATCTCTAGGTTCATCCATGTTGCTGCAAATGGCATTATTTTATTCTTTTTTATGGCTGAGTAATATTCCATTGTATATATGTACCACATCTTCTTTATCCATTCCTCTGTCAATGGACATTTAGGTTGCTTCCATGTCTAGGCTGTTGTAAATAGTGCTGTAATGAACATTGGGGTGCATGAATATTTTCTAATTGTGTCTTTCTCCAGATATATGCCAAGGAATGGGATTGCTGGATCATATGGTAGTTCTATTTTTAGTTTTTTAAGGAACCTCCATACTGTTCTCCATAGTGGTTGTACCAATTTACATTCCCACCAACAGTGTAGGAGGGTTCCCTTTTCTCCACACCCTCTCCAGCACTTAACTGTTTGTAGACTTTTTGATGATGGCCATTCTGACCGGTGGTAGGTGATACCTTACTGTAGTTTTGATTTGCATATCTCTGATAATTAGTGATGTTGAGCATCTTTTCATGTGCTTTTTGGCCATCTGTATGTCTCCTTTGGAGAAATGTCTACTTAGGTCTTCTGCCCATTTTTGGATTGGGTTGTTTGGTTTTTGTTGTTGTTGTTTTTTCACATAGAGCTGCATGAGCTGTTTGTATATTTTGGAAATTAATCCCTGTCAGTCACTTTGTTTGCAAATATTTTCTCCCATTTTGTGGGTTGTCTTTTCGTTTCATTTATGGTTTCCTTTGCTGTGCAGAAGCTTTTAAGTTTAATTCGGTCTCATTTGTTTATTTTTGTTTTTATTTTTTAATTTTATTTTTTTATTTAAGTATAGTTGATTTACAATATGATGCCAATCTCTGCTGTTCAGCAAAAGTGACTCAGTTATACACATACAGGCATTCTTTTTTTATATTCTTTTCCATTATGGTTTATCATAGGAGATTGGATATAGTTCCCTGTGTTATATACATTAGGACCTTGTTTATCCATCCTATCTATAATAGTTTACATCTGTTAATCCCAAACTCCCAGTCCTTCCCTCCCCCAATGCCCTCCCCCTTGGCAACCACAAGTCTGTTCTCTGTGTCTGCGAGCCTGTTTCTGTTTTGTAGATAGGTTCATTTGTGCCATATTTTAGATTCCACATATCAGTGATATTATATGGTATTTGTCTTTCCCTTTCTGACTTACTTAGTATGATAATCTCTAGTTGCATCCATGTTGATGCAAATGGCATTATTTCGTTCTTTTTTATGGCTGAGTAGTACTCCATTGTATATATGTACCACATCTTCTTTATCCATTCATCTGTCGGTGGACATTAGGTTGTTTCCATGTTTTAGCTATTGTCAACAGTGCTGCTGTGAACATAGGGGCGCATGTATCTTTCTGAATTATAGTTTTGTTTGGGTACATTCCCAGGAGTGGGACTGCTAGATGACAAGGTAATTCTATTTTTAGTTTTCTGAGGAATCTCCATACTGTTTTCCATAGTGGCTGTACCAACTTACATTCCCACCAGCAGTGTAGGAGGGTTCCCTTTTCTCTACATCCTCTCCAGCATTTATTTCTAGACTTTTTAATGACTGCCATTCTGACTGGTGTGAGTTGGTACCTCATTGTAGTTTTGATTTGCATTTCTCTAATAATTAGTGGTGTTGAACATCTTTTCATGTGTCTACTGGCCATCCATACGTCTTCTTTGGAGAAATGTCTATTAAGGTCTTTGGCCCATTTTTCGATTGGGTTGTTTGTGTTTTTGTTGTTGAGTTGTATAAGCAGTTTGTATATTTTGGAGACTAAGCCCTTGTCTATTGCATCATTTGTAAATATTTTCTCCCATTCTGTAGGTTGTCTTTTCATTTTTATATGGGTTCCTTTGCTGTGCAAAAGCTTGTAAGTTTGATATGGTCCCGTTTGTTTATTTTTATTTCTGTTGCCTTGGGAGACTGACCTAGGAAAACATTGGTATGATTTATGTCAGAGAATAAATTCTAGAAGTTTTAGAAGTGTTATGGTGTCAAGTTCTAGAAGTTTTATGGTGTCATGTTTTATGTTTAAGTCTTTAAGCCATTTTGAGTTTATTTTTTGCGTGGTGTGAGGGTGTGTTCTAACTTCACGGACTTACATGCAGCTGTCCAACTTTCCCAGCACCACATGTTAAAGAGACTTATTACTATTTTATATTCTTGTCTCCTTTGTTGAAGATTAATTGCCTGTAGGTGTCTAGGTTTATTTCTGGGCTCTCTATTCTGGTCCATTGATCCATATGTCTGTTTTTGTACCAATACCACATTGTTTTGATTACTGTGGCTCTGTAGTATTGTTTGAACTCTGGGAGAGGTATGCCTCCTTTTGTTTTTTCCCTCAGGATTGCTTTGGCAATTCTGGGTCTTTTATGGTTCCATATAAAGTTTTGATTGTTCTAGTTCTGTGAAAAATGTCATGGGTATTTTGATAGGGATCGCATTAAATCTGTAGATCGCTTTGGGTAGTATTGCCATTTTAACAATATTAATTCTTCCAATCCAAGAGTATGGGGTATCTTTCCATTTCTTTGGATCCTTTTTAATTCATTAATGTTTTGTAGTTGATAGCGTGTAAGTCTTTCACCTCCTTGGTCAGGTTTACTCTGAAGTATTTTTTTTGGTGGTATTTTAAAAGGTATTTTTTTTTACATTCCCTTTCTGATATTTCATTGTTAGTGTAAAGAAATGCAACTGATTTTTGGATGTTAATCTTGTATTTTGCTACTTTGCTTAATTCATTTATTTGATCTAGTGATTTTTGTGTGGAGTCCTTAGGGTTTTATATATATAGTATCATGTCATCTGCAAACAGTGACAATTTCACCTCTTCCAATTTGGATACCTTTTTTTTTTCCTTGTCTGATTGCTGTGGCTAGGACTTCCAATACTATGTTGAATAGAAGTGGTGAGAGTGGGCATCCTTTTCTTGTTCCTGAATTTAGTAGGAAGGCTTTTTGCTTTTCACTGTTGAGTATTATATTGGCTGTGGGTTTGTCATAAATGGCTTTTATTATGTTGAGATATATGTTCCCTAGGAGGTGGATCCAAAAAGTTATTGCTGCGATTTATGTTCAAAGAGTGTTGCCTATGTTTTCCTCTAAGAGTTTTATAGTGTCCGGCCTTACATTTAAGTCTTTGATCCATTTTGAGTTTATTTTTGTGTATGGTGTTAAAGAATGATCTAATTTCATTCCTTCACATGTAGCTGTCCAGTTCTCCCAGCACCACTTATTGAATCCATTGTATATTCTTGCCTGCTTTGTCATACGTTGACCGTATGTGCGTGGGTTTATTTCTGGGCTTTCTGTCCTGTTTCATTGATCTATATTTCTGCTTTGCACCAGTACCATACTGTTTTGATTACTGTAGCTTTGTAGTATAGTCTGAAGTCAAGGAGCCTGATTCCTCCAGCTCCATTTTTCTTTCTCAGGATTGCTTTGGCTATTTGGAGTCTTTTGTATTTCCATACAAATTTAAAAATATTTTGATCTAACTCTGTGAAAAATGCCATTGGAAATTTGATAGGGATTGCATTGAATCTGTAGGTTGCCTTGGGTAGTATAGTCATTTTGATAATATTGATTCTTCCAATCCAAGAACATGGTATCTCTTTCTATGTGTTTGTGTCATCTTCTATTTCTTTCATCAGCATCTTACAGTTTTAAGAGTACAGGTCTTTGTTCTCCTCAGGCAGGTTTATTTCATTTTTTTTTTTCTTTTTCGATACTATGGTAAATGAGATTGTTTCCTTAACACATTTTGACTGGAGGCATATTACGGCCACAGGTGTTAGTTTCTACAAAAATCCGGGCTTCCCTGGTGGCGCAGTGGTTGAGAGTCCGCCTGCCGATGCAGGGGACATGGGTTCGTGTCCCGGTCTGGGAAGATCCCACATGCTGCAGAGCGACTAGGCCCATGAGCCATGGCCGCTGAGCCTGCGCATCCGGAGCCTGTGCTCTGCAACGGCAGAGGCCACAACAGTGAGAGGCCCACGTACTGCAAAAAAAAAAAAAAAAAAAAATCCCCTGGTCAATAATGTGTTAATTTCTCTTTCCGATCTTTTGTTGTTAGTGTATAGGAATGCAAGAGATTTCTGTGTATTAATTTTGTATCCTGCAACTTTACCAAATTCATTGATGATCTCTAGTAGTTTTCTGGTGGCATCTTTACAATTTTCTATATATAGTATCATGTCATCTGCAGACAGTGACAGTTTTACTTCTTTTCCAACTTGGATTCCTTTTATTTCTTTTTCTTCTCTGACTGCCATGGCTAGGACTTCCAAAACCATACTGAATAAAAGTGGCAAGAGTGGACATCCTTGCTTTGTTCCTGATCTCAGAGGGAACTTTGCACCATTGAGAATGATGTTAGCCCTGGGTTTGTCATATATGGCCTTTATTATGTTGAGGTAGGTTCCCTCTATGCCCAGTTTCTGGAAAGTTTTTATTGTAAATGGGTGTTGAATTTTGTCAAAAGCTTTTTCTGCATCTATTGAAATGATCATATGGTTTTTATTCTTCATTTTGTTAATGTGTATCACACTGATTGATTTGCGGATATTGAGGAATCCTTGCATCACTGGGATAAACCCCACCTGATCATGGTGTATGATCCTTTTAATGTGTTGTTGGGTTCGGCTTACTAGTATTTTTGTTGATTTTTGCATTTATGTTCATCAGTGATAATTGCCCTATAATTTTCTTTTTTTGTCTGGTTTCAGGGTGATGGTGGCCTCATAGAATGACCTTGGCAGTGTTCCTTCCTCTACAGTTTTTTGGAAGAGTTTCAGAAGGTAGGTGTTAGCTCTTCTCTAAATATTTGATGGAATTCACCTGTGAAGCCATAATTTCAGTACTTGTGACTGGTCTGTATTTTCTGTTTCTTCTTGGTTCAGTTTCGGAACGTTGTATGTTTCTAAGAACTTGTCCATTTTTTCTAGGGTGTCCATTTTATTGACGTATAGCTGTTTGTAGTAGTCTCTTATGATCCTCTGTATGTCTCTTATGATCTCTTTGTATCCTTTCCATGGTGTCTTCTTTTTCATTTCTAATTTTATTGATTTGAGCCCTCTCCCTTTTTTACTTGATGACTCTGGCTAAAGGTTTATCAATTTTGTTTATCTTTTCAAAGAACCAGCTTTTAGTTTCATTGATCTTTTCTATTGTTTTCTTCATCTCTATTTATTTCTGCTCTGATCTTTATGATTTCTTTCCTTCTACTAACTTTGGGTTTTCTTCTTTCTGTAGTTGCTTTAGGTGTAAGGTTAGGTAGTTTGAGAATTTTCTTATTTCCTAAGTTAAGAAGATTGTGTTGCTATAAACTTCCCTCTTAGAACTCCTTTTGCTGCATCCCATAGGTTTTGGATAGTCGTGTTTTCATTGTAATTTGTCTGTAGGTATTTTTTATTTCTTCAGTGATCCATTGGTTGTTTAGTAACATATTGTTTAGCCTTCATGTGTTTGTGTTTTTACCTTTTTTTCCCTGTAATTCATTTCTAATCTTACAGTGTTGTGGTCAGAAAAGATGCTTGATATGATTTCAATTTTCTTAAATTTACTGAGGCTCGCTTTGTGGCCCAGCATGTGATCAGTCCCAGAGAATGTTCCATGTACACTTAAGAAAGTATATTCTGCTGCTTTTGGATGGATGTCCTATAAATATCAATTAAGTCTATCTAGTCTGTTGTGGCATTTAAAGCTTGTGTTTCCTTATTGATTTTCTGTCTGGATGATCTGTCCACTGATGAAAGTTGGGTGTTAAAGTCCCCTACTATTAGTGTGGTACTGTTGATTTCTCCTTTTATGGCTGTATTTCCCTTCTATATTGAGATTCTTGCCTTATATATTGAGGTGCTCCTGTGTTGGGTGCATATATATTTACAATTACGTCTTCCTCTTGGATTGGTCCCTTGATCATTATGGCCTGCCCCTGGAGCTCCTATAGGTAGTGTCCTGTTGCCTGGGAGTGCTGACAGGGAAAGAAGCTCTTGTGGTGGTCCCACCCTCTCCCTATGTGTCCCCCAGTAATGGCACTTTGCCTCTGGCAGGCCCAGGCTTCTTCCGAATACACCCTCAGTTGCCACAGTCCAGCCTCTTCAGGCTGTTTCTACACAGCCAACCCTGGTCCTCTCCCTGGGTCTGACCTCCAGAGCCTGAGCTATAGCACCCAGCCCCTGCCCACACTGACCGACGAGTGTCTCAGGCTGGGGAGCACAGGGTGGCAGTGCCAACCTTCTGTGCAGGTTACTCTCTCTTTTGCCTCCCATAAACTTGTTACTGTGCTCTCCTCCTAGGCTCTGAAGCTCCCCCTGCCCGTCCAGGCTGGTCCCCCTGCTGTGAGGAACAGGTGTGGGAACCTTTCCTTCTTCACAGCTGCCTTCCTGGACGCAGGCCCCATCCCAGTGCTTTCTTTTCCTTTTTCCTTTTGTCCTACCTGGTTATGTGGAGGTTTTCTAGCCCTTTCAGAAGTCTGAGGTCTTCTTTCATTATTTAGTAGATGTTTGTGACTCGTTCCACTTGTAGGTGTATTTATAGTGTTTTTGTGGGAGAAGGTGAGTTTCCTCCACCATATTGATCCCCCTACCTGGAGCCAGCCATTATTTTTAGCAACTTTTAAAGGTTATACTAGGTATCCATGATTCAGAAAAATAAAAAAAAAAATGCATTCAAGGAACTCACAATTAGGCAGGAAAGATATGTATTTAAACAGTTGCAATGTGTTAGGTAATACATAAAGACATAAAAAGCTATACTGGATACTCTGCATTTGCCTGTTCAGATCCATCCCCCTTTCTCCACCCCACCCTGTGCCCTGGGAAGCTTACCTGAAGGTCAGCATCAGTGGGCTCCCTCAGCCTTTACCTTCCGGTTGGTTTGGACCAATTGGGAGATCAAGGGATGAGAGAATGGAGGACAGGGAGGACAGGACATCTGTTCCCTCTCATCAGTCTGCAGCTTGGTAGTTGGCTACATTCCTTTAGCAAAGGCCATGCTCCAGCTCACCCCTTCATCTCTTCTACCAGCTTTCTCTCCCCACCTCTTCAGGCCCAGGCTGGAAATAGCTCCAGAGCAAGCCAGTGTCCATTTTTTATTTCCCTAAAAGCAGCCCTCAAATTTTTACAGTCCCTTCATTTAAAGTCTCTTCTGTTTCCCTTTCTGCCAGGACCCTGAGCAATACAAGAGCGAACATATGGGCAAAGTGATAGCAGAACAAGTTAGCTTCACTGGGAGGAAACTGGCCCAGGGAAGGTGACTCCTGAAGGATGCCTAGGCATTCCTCAGGTGGGTGAGGAGGAGATGGGAATTCCAGGCAGATGGACAGTACGGGCAAAGGCAAAGAAGGGTGAACACAGAGGCCATGGTGTGGAAAGGAGACACGCTTGGCAGGACTGAAGCAAAGAGTTCATGATGAAGTGGCAGAAGATGAGGTCGGGGTGGGGAAGCAGGGCCCTGTGTGCCCTGCTAAGGGGTTCAGAAGGGGACAGCGAGCCACTAAAGGTTTTTAAGGAGGGGCAGGATATGTTCCTATTTTTATTCTAGCAAGATCCCTTGGCACCGCTGAGGGTTGGTTGATTGCAGAGGCGTTAGTCTGGAGGCAGGAGGTGAATTAGGAGAGTTTTGCTATTTAGGAGGTGAGAGAGACCATGAGAACTCAAACTCTGAAAGTAGCACTGTAGATGAAGAAGCACGGAAAGGTTGAGATGATATTTGGGAGGCAGAATTAATGGGATTTGGTGACTAAGATGGAGAAAATATCCCATTTCTTTTTCTGCCTAGACACATAACTACCTTTCCTAGCCTCCCTTACAGTTTGGTAGGCCACTTGACTATAATGGGCAGAAATGATTTACATTACTTGCAGGTTTAGCCCATATCCATTTTGCAGTCACAGATGTTTTCCTAAAAGGACAATCGGAGCATATTACTGTTCTCTTTTCTTTTAACAAATTTATTATTTTTGGCTGCGTTGGTCTTCCTTGCTACACGCAGGCCTTCTCTAGCTGTGGTGAGCGGGGGCTACTCTTCTTTGCGGTGCGTGGGCTTCTCATTGCGGTGGCTTCTCTTGTGGAGCATGGGCTCTAGGCACGTGGGCTTCAGTAGTTGTGGCTCATGGGCTCTAGAGCACAGGCGCAGTAGTTGTGGCGCACAGGTTTAGCTGCTCCATGGCATGTGGGATCTTCCCGGACCAGGGCTCGAACCCGTGTCTCCTGCATTGGCAGGCAGATTCTTAACCACTGTGCCACCAGGGAAGTCCATATTACTGTTCTTAAAACTTTCCAAAGTCTCCCCCTTGCTTCCTGGATGGAGTCTAAACTCCTCTGCAGGGTGTAAAGGCCTCCACCTTCTACTGTTATATCTCCTGCCTGGCCTTGCTAAGAAACACAGCTCTCATTTACACACTGCCTCTCAGCTCTGCCATCCTCACCTGTCCCCTCTGCCTTGAATGCTTCCCTCATCAAGTTGATCTGATGAATTCCTGCCTATATTCCAAGATTCAAACCAAACATCACCTCGTCTGTGACAGTCTCCCCAATTCCCTGCAGCAGTGATAGAAATTATCAATCATTCCTTTCTGTGTGCTCTGTTTCCTTGAGCAGCACTTCTCAATTTTCTGCTTACACAAGGTTCACTTTTGCTAAACTTTCCCATCAGTAATACCTCCCATTACCCTGAAGTGATTTTCAACTATGGTTGGGAGACAACTTCTTAATAGGGTGTATTAGAAGCTTGGGGGGAATGTTAAACTTCACATGTCTCTCCCCAAGAGATTCAATATTTCTTCCATGCTTTCCTCCCCTTGAAAATGACTGTCACAGAGGCTTGTGACACACTACTGGAAGCATCTCATTGCACCCACTGGTCTATATACATTCTCTGCTAGTTATAATTTCATGAAGCGTGAAAACCATATCTTGCTTATCTTCATGACCTCAGCAGCTCACTCAGGCCAGGCACAGAACTATCACTACACAGATGGATGACACAGGGAACCAGAGGACGACGGATTTCAAGGAGTCAGTGTCACCTTCACCTGGCACAGAGGAATCCGCAAGATTTGTCAATTCAGGGCTCTTCAGTGGCCTGACCAGGTAATTTAGTGGAGTGCCAGGGGCAGGAGCCAGATGGCAATCTGTGCCAACTCCTGTGCAGATGCCACAGAACAGAAATAGTCTCTGGTGACACTATCCTGAAAGCCCATAAAATTCAGAAATATTGATAAAGATGAACCCTCTGGTTTCAAAAACAGGCTCTCATATCCTCCCTTTCAAAAAGAAGTGAGGTATTTTATTTAGTTGAGCACTAGGAAACAATGGGTTTTTAAGAACACAAATAATTTCAACCCCAGAATGAAAATTCAGCCATTTCCTAGCCACATTAAGGCTATTGTTAACCTTTTATTAATCCATAAAGGGGCAGTTCCCTTGGGGGAAACAATAGCAGAGGCAGCAAATAAAGCTTTGACAGAAAGCTACTTTGTGTTTTGGGTTTTACAACAGAAATATGAAAACGTAGGCATTTTAAAGCCCTTACTATGCACTGGGCACTTAAGACAACAAGGAATATTTTTCATTAAATTGTACCTATTAAGACATAATTTATGAGTTCGCTGGAAACTGAGTTTCACTAAGGAGCGAGAGAAAGAAATCTTTTTTTTTTTGGTGTTCAATATTTTGTTTTCCACTTTTCTCTTTAAATGAAGGCTAGCTGACCTAAAATTGCTCTCAATGGCTTTGATTAATATATATTGAACTTTCCAAATCAAACTCGAGTTTCTCTTCTAAATAGGTGTTTAAAAGCCCCTGAAATCATGGTTGAGTGCCTTCGCACCTCTTCCCTCCTTGCTTTCCAGAAGTCTATGCAACACAAAGATGAGATGAAGGAGGGGGAGAATTTGAGAAGAAACTGGAGGCAGGGATGGGACTGAGTAGCTTAGAACACTGGTCTCCAGGAGGCTGGTGCAGTGGGAGTGGAGAGGTGTGAAGCAAGTCACGAAGGAAAAAGCCAGCCCTGTACGAGTGAGTGATTCCAGGACAAAGCAACTCATGGCTCAAAGGTGACTGCAGAATACTGAGCTTAGGCAACAGGAGCAGTGGTGGCGGCATCAACAGAAATATGCAAACGTGGTCACTACACTGGGCAATTTATGCCTGTATCTATCTTAATCATCTCAGCAAGTTTAAGGAGGAATTACTGTCAAAATCTATCTTCCATTCTTGGTAAGGAAATAGATTCAAAGGGGTTAGAGATTTGTCCAAAGCTATAGATATAGCAAGAGGCAGATCCAGGACCCAGACCCAGGTCTAATTTCCAAGCCACCGCTCTTAACCACAACTAGAGGATCTGACTTTGATGGGAAAAAATGATGTATTCAGCTATGGATAGGGTGGGTATGAAGATCAAGTGGGGCCCAGCAGGCGGCCAGGAATGAGGACTTGTATGCAAGAGAGAGGTCTGAACTACCTGACAGCGCAGCCACAGGGAAGAAAGAGGTAACTCCATGAGACTGGATGCCATCTTTGCAGGAACAAGTGCTGCCAAGATAGAACCCTTAGGAGCACCCAAGGTGGGGATCTGGGAGCAGAAAGAGGAGCCATCCAAGAAGATGGAGGACAGACCAGGGAAGTAGGGAAGGAACCAGGAGAGGAGAGTCCCACAGGAAGCAGATATTCTTCTGCTTAGGAAGAACCATCAAATGCTACAGTGAGATGGCTCCATTCAACAAATATTGATTGAGGGCCTGCCTGGTGTGAGGCCCTGCTCTTAAGTCAGTCCCAGGAAGACTGCAGTTAGTGACATAGATGTAAATCCCTGCCCTCATGGAGCTTACCTTCTAGTGAGGAGAGAGAGAATAAACACTAAGAAGCAAAACGTAAGCAAGAATTGCCTCTTTAAAGTCCTTTCTCACTTGGTGTGGACCTGTCATTCATTCTGCCAGTGAATGTTTATTGAGCATCAGGAAAATGCTAGAGTAGGGGATGGGAACCTAGGGTTCTTGTCCACAGGAGTGCACAGTGCTGGCAGGGACAGGGAAAGTGGTTAGGGAAGGGGACAGGGTAATACAAGGGGCTTAATGGCTCTATAAGAAAAGGCTGATTTCAAAGTTTTTCAGGAGCACATAAAAATAGAGCAGCTCTAATTGTAAGTCAAATGCTATTAGCAGTAGCATACCATGTAAGACTTGCAGGTATATGGAGAAATGGGTCGTAGGTGCCATACTGCTTTACAGGAGTACTGGGCTTTGTGCCCAGTGCCTGGAACACACTGGGATGCCTCTGATGTCACAGCTGACAGAGACCTCATCAATCACTGGGGCTTCCAGAGTGTCCAGAGGGTTCCAAACCACTAATAGTTTAATTGAAGAGCTCCATACATACTGAAGCACTATCCACTTGATTAAGCTATCAATCCATTTAATGAAATCACTTAACAGCCACCAGAATAAATAAGTTAATGTCATAGCACACTCAAATTTACTTATATTTGATACAGTGTCTGGAACAGGATAGAAAGCCTAGAAATAAACCCACACACCTATGGTCAACTAACCTATGAAAAGGAAGCAAGAATGTATAGTGGAGAAAAAGACAGTCTCTTCAGTAAGTGGTGCTGGGAAAACTGGGCAGCTACATGTAAAAGAATGAAATTAGAACATTCTCTAACACCATACACAAAAATAAACCCAAAATGGATCAAAGACCTAAATGTAAGGCTGGACACTATAAAACTCTTAGAGGAAAACACAGGCAGAACACTCTTTGACATAAATCGTAAATCACAGCAATATCTTTTTGGATCTACCTCCTAGAGTAATGAAAATTTAAAAAAATAAACAAATGAGACCAAATTAAACTTAAAAGCTTCTGCACAGCAAAGGAAACCATGAACAAAATGAAAAGACAACCCACAGAATGGGAGAAAATATTTGCAAACAAAGCAACCGACAAGGGATTAATCTCCAAAATATACAAACGGCTCATGCAACTCTGTGTCAAAAAAAACAACCCAATCAAAAAACGAGAAGACCTAAATAGACATTTCTCCAAAGAAGACATACAGATGGCCAAAAAGCACATGAAAAGATCACTCATGTGATCACTAATTGTCAGAGAAATGCAAATCAAAACTACAGTGACATTTCACACCAGTCAGAATGGCCATCATCAAAGTGTACGAACAATAAATGCTGAAGAGAGTGTGGAGGAAAGGAAATCCTCCTACACTGTGTTGGTGGGAATGTAAATTGGTACAACCACTATAGAAAACAGTATGGACATTCCTTACAAAACTAAAAATAGGACTACCATATGACCCAGCAATCCCACTCCTGGGCATATATCTGGAGAAAACCATAATTCAAAAAGATATGTGCACCCCAGTGTTCATTGCAGCACTATTTACAACAGCCAAGACATGGAAGCAACCTAAATGTTCATCAACAGAGGAATGGATAAAGAAGGTGTGGTACATATATACAATGGAATATTACTCAGCCATAAAAAAGAATGAACCTATGCCATTTGCAGCAACATGGATGGACCTAGAGATTTTCATACTAAGTGAAGTCAGAGAAAGACAAATATATGATATCACTCATGTGGAATCTAATTTTTAAAAATGATACAGATGAACTTATTTACAAAACAGAAACAGACTTACAGATATTGAAAACTTATGGTTACCAAAAGGGAAATGTGGGCAGAAGGGATAAATCAGGATCTTGGGATGAACATACACACACTACTACATGTAAGACAGATAACCAACAAGGACCTACTATATAGCACAGAGTACTCTACTCCATATTATGTGATAACCTGTATGAGAAGAGAATCTGAAAAAGAATGAATATATGTATATATAACTGCTGTACACCTGAAATTAACACAACATTGTAAATCAACTATATTCCAATAAAATTTTTAAAAAATACTTGATCCAGTGTCTTACGTGTAAAATCAGAGTTTTGATTTGGATAATAGGGATACTAGCTATTATTTATTAAGTTCCTAACTTTGGTCCAGTTACCATGCTAAATGCTTTATATACGTGTTTTCATTTAATCCTCTTCACAGCCCTATAAGATTTGATATTGTCATCTTCATTCCCATTTTAAGGATGAAATCACAGAGGTTTAAGAGAGACTGAGTAACTTGCCCAGCAGCTGACTGGGCAGGGAACCCACAGCCTGAGCCTTCCCAACTGGACTGCACTGCCAAGTTCTCTGCAGGAGAACAGGGGAGTAAGAACAAAACTCATCTGCATAACTGAGGCTTAAATTCATTACTTTTCTGGAGCCTGTTTTTAAAATATTCTGGAAAACACCCTGGAATCTTCTTATTAGTTAGATGCAAGTCTGAAGTCCAGGTGAGGACCAGGAATTGTATTAGAACAGACGTGACACAATTTAGCAGCTCTCTATTGAGTATTTTAAAACTACAGATGTACCATACCAGGACTCCAAAGGTATGGTTCAAATCCTGGCTGTGTGGCTTCTAGTGAATCCCTTTCTCTCTCTGGGCCTCAATTTTGGTGTCTCTAAAACAGGGACATTAAACTAGGTCAGGGGGTTCTAATTTGATTTTGACCACAGAGCTCTTTTATTCAAGCAAAATCTTACTTGGAATCTAACATATAAAACACACTAAAAGCTGAGTTTGTCAGGTTGTTTTTTTGAGGGGGGAAGGTCCCCCACAGGCCAGGTCCTTGCTCACCTCCTCAGCCCTGGAGGCCCCTCCCGGAGCCCTAGCACAGAGCACGCAGTTCCAAAAAGCACAGGTGGAAAACCACTGCCTGAATCACCTCTCAAGATGCTGTGCTCCTCGCCACCCAGACGTGCACAGCGTCTGTCACATAGTAGGCACTTCATAAATATTTGTGAGGAAACAAATGAAATATTACTTTGCCTTTTCAGAAATGTGGATACGTAGTTTTCATTTCCTCTGCTGATTGACCCAGGTAGTTAAAAGTGCTAAGATGGATCCTGGGGGAAACCAAATGTTACATTTATGGAAAAGCTGCTTTTAGATACTAAAGTGGCTTCCAAGTTCAGCGTGGCCGTAAGTTAAGGGTCTGTCAGCACTTCCATTATGAAAACCACTTTGTGGTTTCATAACTTAGCCGTAAAAGTTTGCTTCAGGCTATCCCTCGGCATACAAATTGAAAACCTTGCTTTAAGCCAAAATGTGGGAATTAGAATACAAACAATTTATTGGTTTCAGACGTAGTTTTGTACCCGTCTTAACCAAATAAGATTTATTATGTGGGCAATTAGAGGGAACTAAACCACTTGGTTCTTGAAGAATAAAAAAGGAGGAAAATAGCCACACTATTTATATTTTAAAAGTTGTGCCTGGACATGATCAGTCATTCTTTTGGGTCCTATTTTTATCAATTACTTTGTCCCCTGCATTGATGAGACCTGGAGTCTATTTACACATTCTTTTTCCTTCTTTTTTTAAATAAACATTTTCTGTTAATGACATCAGAATGATAAAATAGCCTTGTTTTTACCAAAAAGCAAGCACCATAAATGAGAATAATGTCAAAAAAAAAAAGCTTAATCCTGCTTTTGGTAAATACTTTGAGAATGGCAAGTGGCTCACTTTAATGAACAAAAAAGACATCAGTAATGAATAAAATAGGGAAGGAGATGAGACATTGTTCCTCAATGTTAGAGCTGGTTAGAGCTGAGAAGTCACCTAGTCAACTGACTTAACAGATTGGGAAACAGAGGCCTCAGCAAAGAGAGACCAGCCTGAACACATCCTGCGACTACTAACCTCAAGGATGAGAACCAGGTCTTCTACAGCCCAGTCTGGCGATCAGCTCATCCCTGTTTCCCACCCATGTAACCATTCAAGGCCCGGAGCCTACATTTTTCTGACCTACTAATGTCTAACATGACACACACACAAATGCCCCTAGTCACATAAAAATACACCTTCCCACGCACAGCGTATGAGGCCCTTTGTGACTTTGGTTACCTCAGTCACAAGCTATGTACCGTCAGTGGCCTTGTTATAAACTTGTTTTCTGTCCTGTTTGGGCCAAGCACAGTTTTGAGCACCTAGAGACAGTGGGTTGGTTACTGGGTCTCGCTGATCTGACTATGGAGAGACCCAGGTACTGGGCTTGTGAGCAGCTTAATAACACATGGCTCTGTCCTCTAGCTCAGAAATGCAACTGAACAAACCAGGTTATAGTTACTGTTTATCTGCTCATGACTGAAGCGGATCATGTATTTCTGAATCTGGTCCAATGCTTGACAACACTCTGTTACAGTACTGGGGAACAGACAGATCTTGTTCAAGGTTTAGAGCCTCCCTCCTCTGTTACTAAAGCACATCATTGAAAATGTCTGCCTGCCTGTCTGACTTCTCTTGCAGACTGCACTCTGGGGCAGGAACCCAATCTCATTCCTCTCTCTATCATCACTGTCTGGCACAGGGAAGGTACTCAACAGATATTTGTTGAATGAGCAAATGAATGAATAAATGAAGGACCAGATGCATGCATTCGCTGATAGGGCCCATCTCTCTCTGAAGTGGCTTCCCCAGGTCTCTCCTTCTCCACCCCTTGTGCCCTGCACAATCTCCCCACTCTGCAGAAGCCAGTCAGACCCTCAGCAGCCACGACTTTTCTTTGCAGAAGTACTTTAGAGAGAGTGCAATTCTGGGAATAACAGCCCAGGAAAGTATTTTCTTAAGTCAAAGGGGAATTTGAGTTGGAAAACCAGGAAATTCTTAAATACCTGGGTAGAAGATCACAGCCCACTCCAACCTCTCTGGTTTCCACTTCAGTCTTGGGCTGGGTTTCTATTAAATAGTCCAACCTGCTTTGTAGTTCATTATTCTAGAGATGAGGAAAAAAGTACTTTCAGTAAAGCAATTACGTTCCCCCACAAATACGTATGATACAATTTATATGTATTATCTGGATTTCCCCCTAGACACAGACATCTATCACAATGTATTTATTAAGCGCCTCTTACACAGTAGGAATTGAAGAAATACATTGATTGAATCCTTACAGATAGAGTGCATAGACATACACATGTATCCAATTTTACCTAAATGGAAACAAAATATCCTACTCTATACCATTATTTGCTGCTTTTCCCCACTCAACAATTTGTTGTGACTCTTTCCATGTTTATTAGTTTTCTTTTTATGTTAACAAATTATTTTAACGGGTTCATAGCATTCCATTGTATGGATCTACATTATTTATTTAACTAGTCTCTTATTGATGGCATTTAGATGTTTATCACTTTTTCTGCAATTATAAATAAGGTACAGCTCATGTTTTAATACTCCCTCATTAAACTATAAAATGAGTAAGTCTATTAATTTACTGGGAAATACCTCTGTAACTTAATAATTAGTATTTCATAGGTGTGGAGAATTCAG
>NW_027136294.1:0-19688 GCF_039906515.1 Pseudorca crassidens | reverse complement strand
AAAGTTCCTTAAGCCAAATATGGAATAGACAAGAGCTACCTCTTGCTCAACGAAATGGACTCAACACCGCGTATTAAATGCCTAAGAATGTACCTGACTAGTAAGTATCTTAAAACCTATGGATTGCTATGTCTCCGAAAGAGAATCAAGCATGTGTACAGGGGCATAAACGCAGCAGTGATAGGATTGGAGAGGTTCGGTGAGCAAATGAAGACCCTCTGAAGTCATATTGCATGGTACCCATTCCACGGGTTTCAACTACCCAGGTTTAAGGTATTCTTCCTTCAGCTAAAACATGCATGTGGAACCTAGAGTATGATCAACCATGTGATCGGGAGACGTGTTCAAATATGTCTCAGTTTTCGTACCCTGGTACTCGGGTGCAACATTCCAGACGCTTTACTAACACCCTCCTGATTTGAAGAGTCAGTCCCTTTAACCTCCTGTTTGGCCCAGTTTGCAATTTCTGCGGAAGATGAACAGGAATAGCGAGAACCAATGAGAGACTAGCTGGAGGTGTCTGGACGGGCAAATTTAACTCTCATTTCCCACCAGGAAGAGGAATTAACCAAAGGCTCAGCGTGCCGTGCCGGAACCAGATTAGGGCCTGAAGCCATCCTGCGGTGTTGCGGCCAGGTCACAAGAAAGCGAGTTGAAGAAAGGAGCTCAGGGGCACTGTAATTCACAAACCTGCAGAGTTATAAATGACAGCTATCGTCCAAAAATATACTGAAGTAAGGCTGCCAAGAGGACTTGAAAGCGGGGCAGAATTGCAGGAAACCGATTTCAGGAGGTAGACTGGAATTGCATTGAAAGCATAGGAAAAGAGGCAGAACGTCCACAATGATGCACTTGGCCAAAAAGGGCGTATGCGTTTTTTCCTGAATATATTCAGGAAAAAACGCATACGCCCTTTTTGGCCAACCAAGCAAGCTTGCAAAGGAAATCTGCACTACAATGAAGTCTCACTTCCCCCCGGTCAAAAGGGCCATCTGAAAAAAGTGTAAAATCCAGAAAGTCAGGACAGGCCATGGAGAACTGGGAGCCTTGTTATGCTGATGGGCGGGATGTAAATTGCCAGCAGACACTCGGGAGAAGTGTATGGTGTTTCCTGAAACATCTAAAAAACAAAGCAACAGAGCCTAGGGCACTTCCACTTATGGTCCTATAGCTTAGGGAAATTAAAATCAAAAAGACACAGCCACCCCAAAGTTTGGGACGCCTCTGTTTACAAGAACCTCGTTTACAGTACAAGTTCAACATCGCAGAAAGTGAAAAATGGATAAAGAAGTTGTGGTATTTACTTACAAAGCAATATCACTCAGCAATGAAATCTATGTCATCAGGCCCTTAGCAGCACAATGAGTGGATTCAGGTATGATGATTCTAACTGAAATAAGTCACACAGAAAAAGAAACATCATAAGATATCAGTAATACACGGAATGTAAACTTGGCTACACAGGAACTGTATTACAGAACAGAACAGGGTCTCAAATTTAGAAAACCAACTTATGCTTGCTTAAGGGTAAAGGTGAGTTGGGGTGCTGCATAAAACCAGAGATTGAAATGAGCACAGATAAAGTTCCTTAAGCCAAATATGGAATAGACAAGAGCTACTCCTTGCTCAACGAAATGGACTCAACACCCCATATTAAACGCATAAGAATGTACCTGACTAGTAAGTATCTTAAAACCTATGGATTGCTATGTCTCCGAAAGAGAATCAAGCATGTGTACAGGGGCATAAACGCAGCAGTGATAGGATTGGAGAGGTTCGGTGAGCAAATGAAGACCCTTTGAAGTCATATTGCATGGTACCCATTCCACGGGTTTCAACTACCCAGGTTTAAGGTATTCTTCCTTCAGCTAAAACATGCATGTGGAACCTAGAGTATGATCAACCATGTGATCGGGAGACGTGTTCAAATATGTCTCAGTTTTCGTACCCTGGTACTCGGGTGCAACATTCCAGACGCTTTACTAACACCCTCCCGACTTGGAGAGTCAGTCCCTTTAACCTCCTGTTTGGCCCAGTTTGCAATTTCTGCGGAAGATGAACAGGAATAGCGAGAACCAATGAGAGACTAGCTGGAGGTGTCTGGACGGGCAAATTTAACTCTCATTTCCCACCAGGAAGAGGAATTAACCAAAGGCTCAGCGTGCCGTGCCGGAACCAGATTAGGGCCTGAAGCCATCCTGCGGTGTTGCGGCCAGCTCAAAAGAAAGCGAGTTGAAGAAAGGAGCTCAGGGGCACTGTAATTCACAAACCTGCAGAGTTATAAATGACAGCTATCGTCCAAAAATATACTGAAGTAAGGCTGCCAAGAGGACTTGAAAGCGGGGCAGAATTGCAGGAAACCGATTTCAGGAGGTAGACTGGAATTGCATTGAAAGCATAGGAAAAGAGGCAGAACGTCCACAATGATGCACTTGGCCAAAAAGGGCGTATGCGTTTTTTCCTGAATATATTCAGGAAAAAACGCATACGCCCTTTTTGGCCAACCAAGCAAGCTTGCAAAGGAAATCTGCACTACAATGAAGTCTCACTTCCCCCCGGTCAAAAGGGCCATCTGAAAAAAGTGTAAAATCCAGAAAGGCAGGACAGGCCATGGAGAACTGGGAGCCTTGTTATGCTGATGGGCGGGATGTAAATTGCCAACAGACACTCGGGAGAAGTGTATGGTGTTTCCTGAAACATCTAAAAAACAAAGCAACAGAGCCTAGGGCACTTCCACTTATGGTCCTATAGCTTAGGGAAATTAAAATCAAAAAGACACAGCCACCCCAAACATTGGGACGCCTCTGTTTACAAGAACCTCGTTTACAGTACAAGTTCAACATCGCAGAAAGTGAAAAATGGATAAAGAAGTTGTGGTATTTACTTACAAAGCAATATCACTCAGCAATGAAATCTATGTCATCAGGCCCTTAGCAGCACAATGAGTTGATTCAGGTATGATGATTCTAACTGAAATAAGTCACACAGAAAAAGAAACATCATAAGATATCAGTAATACACGGAATGTAAACTTGGCTACACAGGAACTGAATTACAGAACAGAACAGGGTCTCAAATTTAGAAAACCAACTTATGCTTGCTTAAGGGTAAAGGTGAGTTGGGGTGCTGCATAAAACCATAGATTGAAATGAGCACAGATAAAGTTCCTTAAGCCAAATATGGAATAGACAAGAGCTACTCCTTGCTCAACGAAATGGACTCAACACCGCATATTAAATGCCTAAGAATGTACCTGACTAGTAAGTATCTTAAAACCTATGGATTGCTATGTCTCCGAAAGAGAATCAAGCATGTGTACAGGGGCATAAACGCAGCAGTGATAGGATTGGAGAGGTTCGGTGAGCAAATGAAGACCCTTTGAAGTCATATTGCATGGTACCCATTCCACGGGTTTCAACTACCCAGGTTTAAGGTATTCTTCCTTCAGCTAAAACATGCATGTGGAACCTAGAGTATGATCAACCATGTGATCGGGAGACGTGTTCAAATATGTCTCAGTTTTCGTACCCTGGTACTCGGGTACAACATTCCAGACGCTTTACTAACACCCTCCCGACTTGGAGAGTCAGTCCCTTTAACCTCCTGTTTGGCCCAGTTTGCAATTTCTGCGGAAGATGAACAGGAATAGCGAGAACCAATGAGAGACTAGCTGGAGGTGTCTGGACGGGCAAATTTAACTCTCATTTCCCACCAGGAAGAGGAATTAACCAAAGGCTCAGCGTGTCGTGCCGGAACCAGATTAGGGCCTGAAGCCATCCTGCGGTGTTGCGGCCAGCTCAAAAGAAAGCGAGTTGAAGAAAGGAGCTCAGGGGCACTGTAATTCACAAACCTGCAGAGTTATAAATGACAGCTATCGTCCAAAAATATACTGAAGTAAGGCTGCCAAGAGGACTTGAAAGCGGGGCAGAATTGCAGGAAACCGATTTCAGGAGGTAGACTGGAATTGCATTGAAAGCATAGGAAAAGAGGCAGAACGTCCACAATGATGCACTTGGCCAAAAAGGGCGTATGCGTTTTTTCCTGAATATATTCAGGAAAAAACGCATACGCCCTTTTTGGCCAACCAAGCAAGCTTGCAAAGGAAATCTGCACTACAATGAAGTCTCACTTCCCCCCGGTCAAAAGGGCCATCTGAAAAAAGTGTAAAATCCAGAAAGACAGGACAGGCCATGGAGAACTGGGAGCCTTGTTATGCTGATGGGCGGGATGTAAATTGCCAACAGACACTCGGGAGAAGTGTATGGTGTTTCCTGAAACATCTAAAAAACAAAGCAACAGAGCCTAGGGCACTTCCACTTATGGTCCTATAGCTTAGGGAAATTAAAATCAAAAAGACACAGCCACCCCAAACATTGGGACGCCTCTGTTTACAAGAACCTCGTTTACAGTACAAGTTCAACATCGCAGAAAGTGAAAAATGGATAAAGAAGTTGTGGTATTTACTTACAAAGCAATATCACTCAGCAATGAAATCTATGTCATAAGGCCCTTAGCAGCACAATGAGTGGATTCAGGTATGATGATTCTAACTGAAATAAGTCACACAGAAAAAGAAACATCATAAGATATCAGTAATACACGGAATGTAAACTTGGCTCCACAGGAACTGAATTACAGAACAGAACAGGGTCTCAAATTTAGAAAACCAACTTATGCTTGTTTAAGGGTAAAGGTGAGTTGGGGTGCTGCATAAAACCAGAGATTGAAATGAGCACAGATAAAGTTCCTTAAGCCAAATATGGAATAGACAAGAGCTACCTCTTGCTCAACGAAATGGACTCAACACCGCATATTAAATGCCTAAGAATGTACCTGACTAGTAAGTATCTTAAAACCTATGGATTGCTATGTCTCCGAAAGAGAATCAAGCATGTGTACAGGGGCATAAACGCAGCAGTGATAGGATTGGAGAGGTTCGGTGAGCAAATGAAGACCCTTTGAAGTCATATTGCATGGTACCCATTCCACGGGTTTCAACTACCCAGGTTTAAGGTATTCTTCCTTCAGCTAAAACATGCATGTGCAACCTAGAGTATGATCAACCATGTGATCGGGAGACGTGTTCAAATATGTCTCAGTTTTCGTACCCTGGTACTCGGGTACAACATTCCAGACGCTTTACTAACACCCTCCCGACTTGGAGAGTCAGTCCCTTTAACCTCCTGTTTGGCCCAGTTTGCAATTTCTGCGGAAGATGAACAGGAATAGCGAGAACCAATGAGAGACTAGCTGGAGGTGTCTGGACGGGCAAATTTAACTCTCATATCCCACCAGGAAGAGGAATTAACCAAAGGCTCAGCGTGCCGTGCCGGAACCAGATTAGGGCCTGAAGCCATCCTGCGGTGTTGCGGCCAGCTCAAAAGAAAGCGAGTTGAAGAAAGGAGCTCAGGGGCACTGTAATTCACAAACCTGCAGAGTTATAAATGACAGCTATCGTCCAAAAATATACTGAAGTAAGGCTGCCAAGAGGACTTGAAAGCGGGGCAGAATTGCAGGAAACCGATTTCAGGAGGCAGACTGGAATTGCATTGAAAGCATAGGAAAAGAGGCAGAACGTCCACAATGATGCACTTGGCCAAAAAGGGCGTATGCATTTTTTCCTGAATATATTCAGGAAAAAACGCATACGCCCTTTTTGGCCAACCAAGCAAGCTTGCAAAGGAAATCTGCACTACAATGAAGTCTCACTTCCCCCCGGTCAAAAGGGCCATCTGAAAAAAGTGTAAAATCCAGAAAGGCAGGACAGGCCATGGAGAACTGGGAGCCTTGTTATGCTGATGGGCGGGATGTAAATTGCCAACAGACACTCGGGAGAAGTGTATGGTGTTTCCTGAAACATCTAAAAAACAAAGCAACAGAGCCTAGGGCACTTCCACTTATGGTCCTATAGCTTAGGGAAATTAAAATCAAAAAGACACAGCCACCCCAAAGTTTGGGACGCCTCTGTTTACAAGAACCTCGTTTACCGTACAAGTTCAACATCGCAGAAAGTGAAAAATGGATAAAGAAGTTGTGGTATTTACTTACAAAGCAATATCACTCAGCAATGAAATCTATGTCATCAGGCCCTTAGCAGCACAATGAGTGGATTCAGGTATGATGATTCTAACTGAAATAAGTCACACAGAAAAAGAAACATCATAAGATATCAGTAATACACGGAATGTAAACTTGGCTCCACAGGAACTGAATTACAGAACAGAACAGGGTCTCAAATTTAGAAAACCAACTTATGCTTGCTTAAGGGGAAAGGTGAGTTGGGGTGCTGCATAAAACCAGAGATTGAAATGAGCACAGATAAAGTTCCTTAAGCCAAATATGGAATAGACAAGAGCTACTCCTTGCTCAAAGAAATGGACTCAACACCGCATATTAAACGCCTAAGAATGTACCTGACTAGTAAGTATCTTAAAACCTATGGATTGCTATGTCTCCGAAAGAGAATCAAGCATGTGTACAGGGGCATAAACGCAGCAGTGATAGGATTGGAGAGGTTCGGTGAGCAACTGAAGACCCTTTGAAGTCATATTGCATGGTACCCATTCCACGGGTTTCAACTACCCAGGTTTAAGGTATTCTTCCTTCAGGTAAAACATGCATGTGGAAACTAGAGTCTGATCAACCATGTGATCGGGAGACGTGTTCAAATATGTCTCAGTTTTCGTACCCTGGTACTCGGGTGCAACATTCCAGACACTTTACTAACACCCTCCTGACTTGGAGAGTCAGTCCCTTTAACCGCCTGTTTGGCCCAGTTTGCAATTTCTGCGGAAGATGAACAGGAATAGCGAGAACCAATGAGAGACTAGCTGGAGGTGTCTGGACGGGCAAATTTAACTCTCATTTCCCACCAGGAAGAGGAATTAACCAAAGGCTCAGCGTGCCGTGCCGGAACCAGATTAGGGCCTGAAGCCATCCTGCGGTGTTGCGGCCAGGTCACAAGAAAGCGAGTTGAAGAAAGGAGCTCAGGGGCACTGTAATTCACAAACCTGCAGAGTTATAAATGACAGCTATCGTCCAAAAATATACTGAAGTAAGGCTGCCAAGAGGACTTGAAAGCGGGGCAGAATTGCAGGAAACCGATTTCAGGAGGTAGACTGGAATTGCATTGAAAGCATAGGAAAAGAGGCAGAACGTCCACAATGATGCACTTGGCCAAAAAGGGCGTATGCGTTTTTTCCTGAATATATTCAGGAAAAAACGCATACGCCCTTTTTGGCCAACCAAGCAAGCTTGCAAAGGAAATCTGCACTACAATGAAGTCTCACTTCCCCCCGGTCAAAAGGGCCATCTGAAAAAAGTGTAAAATCCAGAAAGGCAGGACAGGCCATGGAGAACTGGGAGCCTTGTTATGCTGATGGGCGGGATGTAAATTGCCAACAGACACTCGGGAGAAGTGTATGGTGTTTCCTGAAACATCTAAAAAACAAAGCAACAGAGCCTAGGGCACTTCCACTTATGGTCCTATAGATTAGGGATATTAAAATCAAAAAGACACAGCCACCCCAAAGTTTGGGACGCCTCTGTTTACAAGAACCTCGTTTACAGTACAAGTTCAACATCGCAGAAAGTGAAAAATGGATAAAGAAGTTGTGGTATTTACTTACAAAGCAATATCACTCTGCAATGAAATCTATGTCATCAGGCCCTTAGCAGCACAATGAATGGATTCAGGTATGATGATTCTAACTGAAATAAGTCACACAGAAAAAGAAACATCATAAGATATCAGTAATACACGGAATGTAAACTTGGCTACACAGGAACTGAATTCCAAAACAGAACAGGATCTCAAATTTAGAAAACCAACTTATGCTTGCTTAAGGGGAAAGGTGAGTTGGGGTGCTGCATAAAACCAGAGATTGAAATGAGCACAGATAAAGTTCCTTAAGCCAAATATGGAATAGACAAGAGCTACCTCTTGCTCAACGAAATGGACTCAACACCGCATATTAAATGCCTAAGAATGTACCTGACTAGTAAGTATCTTAAAACCTATGGATTGCTATGTCTCCGAAAGAGAATCAAGCATGTGTACAGGGGCATAAACGCAGCAGTGATAGGATTGGAGAGGTTCGGTGAGCAAATGAAGACCCTTTGAAGTCATATTGCATGGTACCCATTCCACGGGTTTCAACTACCCAGGTTTAAGGTATTCTTCCTTCAGCTAAAACATGCATGTGCAACCTAGAGTATGATCAACCATGTGATCGGGAGACGTGTTCAAATATGTCTCAGTTTTCGTACCCTGGTACTCGGGTACAACATTCCAGACGCTTTACTAACACCCTCCCGACTTGGAGAGTCAGTCCCTTTAACCTCCTGTTTGGCCCAGTTTGCAATTTCTGCGGAAGATGAACAGGAATAGCGAGAACCAATGAGAGACTAGCTGGAGGTGTCTGGACGGGCAAATTTAACTCTCATTTCCCACCAGGAAGAGGAATTAACCAAAGGCTCAGCATGCCGTGCCGGAACCAGATTAGGGCCTGAAGCCATCCTGCGGTGTTGCGGCCAGCTCAAAAGAAAGCGAGTTGAAGAAAGGAGCTCAGGGGCACTGTAATTCACAAACCTGCAGAGTTATAAATGACAGCTATCGTCCAAAAATATACTGAAGTAAGGCTGCCAAGAGGACTTGAAAGCGGGGCAGAATTGCAGGAAACCGATTTCAGGAGGCAGACTGGAATTGCATTGAAAGCATAGGAAAAGAGGCAGAACGTCCACAATGATGCACTTGGCCAAAAAGGGCGTATGCGTTTTTTCCTGAATATATTCAGGAAAAAACGCATACGCCCTTTTTGGCCAACCAAGCAAGCTTGCAAAGGAAATCTGCACTACAATGAAGTCTCACTTCCCCCCGGTCAAAAGGGCCATCTGAAAAAAGTGTAAAATCCAGAAAGGCAGGACAGGCCATGGAGAACTGGGAGCCTTGTTATGCTGATGGGCGGGATGTAAATTGCCAACAGACACTCGGGAGAAGTGTATGGTGTTTCCTGAAACATCTAAAAAACAAAGCAACAGAGCCTAGGGCACTTCCACTTATGGTCCTATAGCTTAGGGAAATTAAAATCAAAAAGACACAGCCACCCCAAAGTTTGGGACGCCTCTGTTTACAAGAACCTCGTTTACAGTACAAGTTCAACATCGCAGAAAGTGAAAAATGGATAAAGAAGTTGTGGTATTTACTTACAAAGCAATATCACTCAGCAATGAAATCTATGTCATCAGGCCCTTAGCAGCACAATGAGTGGATTCAGGTATGATGATTCTAACTGAAATAAGTCACACAGAAAAAGAAACATCATAAGATATCAGTAATACACGGAATGTAAACTTGGCTACACAGGAACTGAATTACAGAACAGAACAGGGTCTCAAATTTAGAAAACCAACTTATGCTTGCTTAAGGGGAAAGGTGAGTTGGGGTGCTGAATAAAACCAGAGATTGAAATGAACACAGATAAAGTTCCTTAAGCCAAATATGGAATAGACAAGAGCTACTCCTTGCTCAACGAAATGGACTCAACACCGCATATTAAACGCCTAAGAATGTACCTGACTAGTAAGTATCTTAAAACCTATGGATTGCTATGTCTCCGAAAGAGAATCAAGCATGTGTACAGGGGCATAAACGCAGCAGTGATAGGATTGGAGAGGTTCGGTGAGCAAATGAAGACCCTTTGAAGTCATATTGCATGGTACCCATTCCACGGGTTTCAACTACCCAGGTTTAAGGTATTCTTCCTTCAGCTAAAACATGCATGTGGAACCTAGAGTATGATCAACCATGTGATCGGGAGACGTGTTCAAATATGTCTCAGTTTTCGTACCCTGTTACTCGGGTGCAACATTCCAGACGCTTTACTAACACCCTCCCGACTTGGAGAGTCAGTCCCTTTAACCTCCTGTTTGGCCCAGTTTGCAATTTCTGCGGAAGATGAACAGGAATAGCGAGAACCAATGAGAGACTAGCTGGAGGTGTCTGGACGGGCAAATTTAACTCTCATTTCCCACCAGGAAGAGGAATTAACCAAAGGCTCAGCGTGCCGTGCCGGAACCAGATTAGGGCCTGAAGCCATCCTGCGGTGTTGCGGCCAGCTCAAAAGAAAGCGAGTTGAAGAAAGGAGCTCAGGGGCACTGTAATTCACAAACCTGCAGAGTTATAAATGACAGCTATCGTCCAAAAATATACTGAAGTAAGGCTGCCAAGAGGACTTGAAAGCGGGGCAGAATTGCAGGAAACCGATTTCAGGAGGTAGACTGGAATTGCATTGAAAGCATAGGAAAAGAGGCAGAACGTCCACAATGATGCACTTGGCCAAAAAGGGCGTATGCGTTTTTTCCTGAATATATTCAGGAAAAAACGCATACGCCCTTTTTGGCCAACCAAGCAAGCTTGCAAAGGAAATCTGCACTACAATGAAGTCTCACTTCCCCCCGGTCAAAAGGGCCATCTGAAAAAAGTGTAAAATCCAGAAAGGCAGGACAGGCCATGGAGAACTGGGAGCCTTGTTATGCTGATGGGCGGGATGTAAATTGCCAACAGACACTCGGGAGAAGTGTATGGTGTTTCCTGAAACATCTAAAAAACAAAGCAACAGAGCCTAGGGCACTTCCACTTATGGTCCTATAGCTTAGGGAAATTAAAATCAAAAAGACACAGCCACCCCAAACATTGGGACGCCTCTGTTTACAAGAACCTCGTTTACAGTACAAGTTCAACATCGCAGAAAGTGAAAAATGGATAAAGAAGTTGTGGTATTTACTTACAAAGCAATATCACTCAGCAATGAAATCTATGTCATCAGGCCCTTAGCAGCACAATGAGTGGATTCAGGTACGATGATTCTAACTGAAATAAGTCACACAGAAAAAGAAACATCATAAGATATCACTAATACACGGAATGTAAACTTGGCTACACAGGAACTGAATTACAGAACAGAACAGGGTCTCAAATTTAGAAAACCAACTTATGCTTGCTTAAGGGTAAAGGTGAGTTGGGGTGCTGCATAAAACCAGAGATTGAAATGAGCACAGATAAAGTTCCTTAAGCCAAATATGGAATAGACAAGAGCTACTCCTTGCTCAACGAAATGGACTCAACACCCCATATTAAACGCCTAAGAATGTACCTGACTAGTAAGTATCTTAAAACCTAGGGATTGCTATGTCTCCGAAAGAGAATCAAGCATGTGTACAGGGGCATAAATACAGCAGTGATAGGATTGGAGAGGTTCGGTGAGCAAATGAAGACCCTTTGAAGTCATATTGCATGGTACCCATTCCACAGGTTTCAACTACCCAGGTTTAAGGTATTCTTCCTTCAGCTAAAACATGCATGTGGAACCTAGAGTATGATCAACCATGTGATCGGGAGACGTGTTCAAATATGTCTCAGTTTTCATACCCTGGTACTCGGGTGCAACATTCCAGACACTTTACTAACACTCTCCCGACTTGGAGAGTCAGTCCCTTTAACCTCCTGTTTGGCCCAGTTTGCAATTTCTGCGGAAGATGAACAGGAATAGCGAGAACCAATGAGAGACTAGCTGGAGGTGTCTGGACGGGAAAATTTTACTCTCATTTCCCACAAGGAAGAGGAATTAACCAAAGGGTCAGCGTGCCGTGCCGGAACCAGATTAGGGCCTGAAGCCATCCTGCGGTGTTGCGGCCAGGTCACAAGAAAGCGAGTTGAAGAAAGGAGCTCAGGGGCACTGTAATTCACAAACCTGCAGAGTTATAAATGACAGCTATCGTCCAAAAATATACTGAAGTAAGGCTGCCAAGAGGACTTGAAAGCGGGGCAGAATTGCAGGAAACTGATTTCAGGAGGTAGACTGGAATTGCATTGAAAGCATAGGAAAAGAGGCAGAACATCCACAATGATGCACTTCGCCAAAAAGGGCGTATGCATTTTTTCCTGAATACATTCAGGAAAAAACGCATACGCCCTTTTTGGCCAACCAAGCAAACTTGCAAATGAAATCTGCACTACAATGAAGTCTCACTTCCCCCCGTCAAAAGGGCCATATGAAAAACGTGTAAAATCCAGAAAGGCAGGACAGGCCATGGAGAACTGGGAGCCTTGTTATGCTGATGGGCGGGATGTATATTGCCAACAGACACTCGGGAGAAGTGTATGGTGTTTCCTGAAACATCTAAAAAACAAAGCAACAGAGCCTAGGGCACTTCCACTTATGGTCCTATAGCTTAGGGAAATTAAAATCAAAAAGACACAGCCACCCCAAAGTTTGGGACGCCTCTGTTTACAAGAACCTCGTTTACAGTACAAGTTCAACATCGCAGAAAGTGAAAAATGGATAAAGAAGTTGTGGTATTTACTTACAAAGCAATATCACTCAGCAATGAAATCTATGTCATCAGGCCCTTAGCAGCACAATGAGTGGATTCAGGTATGATGATTCTAACTGAAATAAGTCACACAGAAAAAGAAACATCATAAGATATCACTAATACACGGAATTTGAACTTGGCTACACAGGAACTGAATTACAAAACAGAACACAGTCTCAAATTTAGAAAAGCAACTTATGCTTGCTTAAGGGGAAAGGTGAGTTGGGTTGCTGCATAAAACCAGAGATTGAAATGAGCACAGATAAATTTCCTTAAGCCAAATATGGAATAGACAAGAGCTACTCCTTGCTCAATGAAATGGACTCAACACCGCATATTAAATGCCTAAGAATGTACGTGACTAATAAGTATCTTAAAACCTATGTATTGCTATGTCTCCGAAAGAGAATCAAGCATGTGTACAGGGGCATAAACGCAGCAGTGATAGGATTGGAGAGTTTCGCTGAGCAAATGAAGACCCTTTGAAGTCGTATTGCATGGTACCCATTCCATGGGTTTCAACTACCCAGGTTTAAGGTATTCTTCCTTCAGCTAAAACATGCATGTGGAACCTAGAGTATGATCAACCATGTGATCGGGAGACGTGTTCAAATATGTCTCAGTTTTCATACCCTGGTACTCGGGTGCAACATTCCAGACGCTTTACTAACACTCTCCCGACTTGGAGAGTCAGTCCCTTTAACCTCCTGTTTGGCCCAGTTTGCAATTTCTGCGGAAGATGAACAGGAATAGCGAGAACCAATGAGAGACTAGCTGGAGGTGTCTGGACGGGCAAATTTAACTCTCATTTCCCACCAGGGAGAGGAATTAACCAAAGGCTCAGTGTGCCGTGCCGGAACTAGATTAGGGCCTGAAGCCATCCTGCGGTGTTGCGGCCAGGTCACAAGAAAGCGAGTTGAAGAAAGGAGCTCAGGGGCAGTGTAATTCACAAACCTGCAGAGTTATAAATGACAGCTATCGTCCAAAAATATACTGAAGTAAGGCTGCCAAGAGGACTTGAAAGCGGGGCAGAATTGCAGGAAACTGATTTCAGGAGGTAGACTGGAATTGCATTGAAAGCATAGGAAAAGAGGCAGAACGTCCACAATGATGCACTTGGCCAAAAAGGGCGTATGCGTTTTTTCCTGAATACATTCAGGAAAAAACGCATACGCCCTTTTTGGCCAACCAAGCAAACTTGCAAATGAAATCTGCACTACAATGAAGTCTCACTTCCCCCCGGTCAAAAGGGCCATCTGAAAAACGTGTAAAATCCAGAAAGGCAGGACAGGCCATGGAGAACTGGGAGCCTTGTTATCCTGATGGGCGGGATGTAAATTGCCAAAAGACACTCGGGAGAAGTGTATGGTGTTTCCTGAAACATCTAAAAAACAAAGCAACAGAGCCTAGGGCACTTCCACTTATGGTCCTATAGCTTAGGGAAATTAAAATCAAAAAGACACAGCCACCCCAAAGTTTGGGACGCCTCTGTTTACAAGAACCTCGTTTACAGTACAAGTTCAACATCGCAGAAAGTGAAAAATGGATAAAGAAGTTGTGGTATTTACTTACAAAGCAATATCACTCAGCAATGAAATCTATGTCATCAGGCCCTTAGCAGCACAATGAGTGGATTCAGGTATGATGATTCTAACTGAAATATGTCACACAGAAAAAGAAATATCATAAGATATCAGTAATACACGGAATGTAAACTTGGCTCCACAGGAACTGAATTACAGAACAGAACAGGGTCTCAAATTTAGAAAACCAACTTATGCTTGCTTAAGGGGAAAGGTGAGTTGGGGTGCTGCATAAAACCAGAGATTGAAATGAGCACAGATAAAGTTCCTTAAGCCAAATATGGAATAGACAAGAGCTACTCCTTGCTCAACGAAATGGACTCAACACCGCATATTAAACGCCTAAGAATGTACCTGACTAGTAAGTATCTTAAAACCTATGCATTGCTATGTCTCCAAAAGAGAATCAAGCGTGTGTACAGGGGCATAAACGCAGCAGTGATAGGATTGGAGAGGTTCGGTGAGCAAATGAAGACCCTTTGAAGTCATATTGCATGGTACCCATTCCACGGGTCTCAACTCTCCAGGTTTAAGGGATTCTTCCTTCAGCTAAAACATGCATGTGGAACCTAGTGTATGATCAGCCATGTGATCGGGAGACGTGTTCAAATATCTCTCAGTTTTCATACCCTGGTACTCGGGTGCAACATTCCAGACGCTTTACTAACACTCTCCCCACTTGGAGAGTCAGCGCCTTTAACCTCCTGTTTGGCCTAATTTGCAATTTCTGCGGAAGATGAACAGGAATAGCGAGAACCAATGAGAGACTAGCTGGAGGTGTCTGGACGGGCAAATTTAAATCTCATTTCCCACCAGGAAGAGGAATTAACCAAAGGCTCAGCGTGCCGTGCCGGAACCAGATTAATTCCTGAAGCCATCCTGCGGTGTTGCAGCCAGGTCACAAGAAAGCGAGTTGAAGAAAGGAGCTCAGGGGCACTGTAATTCACAAACCTGCAGAGTTATAAATGACAGCTATCGTCCAAAAATATACTGAAGTAAGGCTGCCAAGAGGACTTGAAAGCGGGGCAGAATTGCAGGAAACCGATTTCAGGAGGTAGACTGGAATTGCATTGAAAGCATAGGAAAAGAGGCAGAACGTCCACAATGATGCACTTGGCCAAAAAGGGCGTATGCGTTTTTTCCTGAATATATTCAGGAAAAAACGCATACGCCCTTTTTGGCCAACCAAGCAAGCTTGCAAAGGAAATCTGCACTACAATGAAGTCTCACTTCCCCCCGGTCAAAAGGGCCATCTGAAAAAAGTGTAAAATCCAGAAAGGCAGCACAGGCCATGGAGAACTGGGAGCCTTGTTATGCTGATGGGCGGGATGTAAATTGCCAACAGACACTCGGGAGAAGTGTATGGTGTTTCCTGAAACATCTAAAAAACAAAGCAACAGAGCCTAGGGCACTTCCACTTATGGTCCTATAGCTTAGGGAAATTAAAATCAAAAAGACACAGCCACCCCAAAGTATGGAACGCCTCTGTTTACAAGAACCGCGTTTACAGTACAAGTTCAACATCGAAGAAAGTGAAAAATGGATAAAGAAGTTGTGGTATTTACTTACAAAGCAATATCACTCAGCAATGAAATCTATGTCATCAGGCCCTTAACAGCACAATGAGTGGATTCAGGTATGATGATTCTAACTGAAATAAGTCACACAGAAAAAGAAACATCATAAGATATCAGTAATACACGGAATGTAAACTTGGCTACACAGGAACTGAATTACAGAACAGAACAGGGTCTCAAATTTAGAAAACCAACTTATGCTTGCTTAAGGGTAAAGGTGAGTTGGGGTGCTGCATAAAACCAGAGATTGAAATGAGCACAGATAAAGTTCCTTAAGCCAAATATGGAATAGACAAGATCTACTCCTTGCTCAACGAAATGGACTCAACACCGCATATTAAACGCCTAAGAATGTACCTGACTAGTAAGTATCTTAAAACCTATGGATTGCTATGTCTCCAAAAGAGAATCAAGCATGTGTACAGGGGCATAAACGCAGCAGTGATAGGATTGGAGAGGTTCGGTGAGCAAATGAAGACCCTTTGAAGTCATATTGCATGGTACCCATTCCACGGGTTTCAACTACCCAGGTTTAAGGTATTCTTCCTTCAGCTAAAACATGGATGTGGAACCTAGAGTATGATCAACCATGTGATCGGGAGACGTGTTCAAATATGTCTCAGTTTTCGTACCCTGGTACTCGGGTGCAACATTCCAGACGCTTTACTAACACCCTCCCCACTTGGAGAGTCAGCCCCTTTAACCTCCTGTTTGGCCCAGTTTGCAATTTCTGCGGAAGATGAACAGGAATAGCGAGAACCAATGAGAGACTAGCTGGAGGTGTCTGGACGGGCAAATTTAACTCTCATTTCCCACCAGGAAGAGGAATTAACCAAAGGCTCAGCGTGCCCTGCCGGAACCAGATTAGGGCCTGAAGCCATCCTGCGGTGTTGCGGCCAGGTCACAAGAAAGCGAGTTGAAGAAAGGAGCTCAGGGGCACTGTAATTCACAAACCTGCAGAGTTATAAATGACAGCTATCGTCCAAAAATATACTGAAGTAAGGCTGCCAAGAGGACTTGAAAACGGGGCAGAATTGCAGGAAACCGATTTCAGGAGGTAGACTGGATTTGCATTGAAAGCATAGGAAAAGAGGCAGAACGTCCACAATGATGCACTTGGCCAAAAAGGGCGTATGTGTTTTTTCCTGAATATATTCAGGAAAAAACGCATACGCCCTTTTTGGCCAACCAAGCAAGCTTGCAAAGGAAATCTGCACTACAATGAAGTCTCACTT
Organism: Pseudorca crassidens; assembly: GCF_039906515.1. Taxonomy (NCBI): domain Eukaryota; kingdom Metazoa; phylum Chordata; class Mammalia; order Artiodactyla; family Delphinidae; genus Pseudorca; species Pseudorca crassidens. The sequence goes on along the minus strand of NW_027136294.1, from coordinate 2,918 downwards.
CCCCCCGGTCAAAAGGGCCATCTGAAAAAAGTGTAAAATCCAGAAAGGCAGGACAGGCCATGGAGAACTGGGAGCCTTGTTATGCTGATGGGCGGGATGTAAATTGCCAACAGACACTCGGGAGAAGTGTATGGTGTTTCCTGAAACATCTAAAAAACAAAGCAACAGAGCCTAGGGCACTTCCACTTATGGTCCTATAGCTTAGGGAAATTAAAATCAAAAAGACACAGCCACCCCAAAGTATGGAACGCCTCTGTTTACAAGAACCGCGTTTACAGTACAAGTTCAACATCGCAGAAAGTGAAAAATGGATAAAGAAGTTGTGGTATTTACTTACAAAGCAATATCACTCAGCAATGAAATCTATGTCATCAGGCCCTTAACAGCACAATGAGTGGATTCAGGTATGATGATTCTAACTGAAATAAGTCACACAGAAAAAGAAACATCATAAGATATCAGTAATACACGGAATGTAAACTTGGCTACACAGGAACTGAATTACAGAACAGAACAGGGTCTCAAATTTAGAAAACCAACTTATGCTTGCTTAAGGGTAAAGGTGAGTTGGGGTGCTGCATAAAACCAGAGATTGAAATGAGCACAGATAAAGTTCCTTAAGCCAAATATGGAATAGACAAGAGCTACTCCTTGCTCAACGAAATGGACTCAACACCGCATATTAAATGCCTAAGAATGTACCTGACTAGTAAGTATCTTAAAACCTATGGATTGCTATGTCTCCGAAAGAGAATCAAGCATGTGTACAGGGGCATAAACGCAGCAGTGATAGGATTGGAGAGGTTCGGTGAGCAAATGAAGACCCTTTGAAGTCATATTGCATGGTACCCATTCCACGGGTTTCAACTACCCAGGTTTAAGGTATTCTTCCTTCAGCTAAAACATGCATGTGGAACCTAGAGTATGATCAACCAGGTGATCGGGAGACGTGTTCAAATATGTCTCAGTTTTCGTACCCTGGTACTCGGGTGCAACATTCCAGATGCTTTACTAACACTCTCCCGACTTGGAGAGTCAGTCCCTTTAACCTCCTGTTTGGCCCAGTTTGCAATTTCTGCGGAAGATGAACAGGAATAGCGAGAACCAATGAGAGACTAGCTGGAGGTGTCTGGACGGGCAAATTTAACTCTCATTTCCCACCAGGAAGAGGAATTAACCAAAGGCTCAGCGTGCCGTGCCGGAACCAGATTAGGGCCTGAAGCCATCCTGCGGTGTTGCGGCCAGCTCAAAAGAAAGCGAGTTGAAGAAAGGAGCTCAGGGGCACTGTAATTCACAAACCTGCAGAGTTATAAATGACAGCAATCATCCAAAAATATACTGAAGTAAGGCTGCCAAGAGGACTTGAAAGCGGGGCAGAATTGCAGGAAACCGATTTCAGGAGGTAGACTGGAATTGCATTGAAAGCATAGGAAAAGAGGCAGAACGTCCACAATGATGCACTTGGCCAAAAAGGGCGTATGCGTTTTTTCCTGAATATATTCAGGAAAAAACGCATACGCCCTTTTTGGCCAACCAAGCAAGCTTGCAAAGGAAATCTGCACTACAATGAAGTCTCACTTCCCCCCGGTCAAAAGGGCCATCTGAAAAAAGTGTAAAATCCAGAAAGGCAGGACAGGCCATGGAGAACTGGGAGCCTTGTTATGCTGATGGGCGGGATGTAAATTGCCAACAGACACTCGGGAGAAGTGTATGGTGTTTCCTGAAACATCTAAAAAACAAAGCAACAGAGCCTAGGGCACTTCCACTTATGGTCCTATAGCTTAGGGAAATTAAAATCAAAAAGACACAGCCACCCCAAAGTTTGGGACGCCTCTGTTTACAAGAACCTCGTTTACAGTACAAGTTCAACATCGCAGAAAGTGAAAAATGGATAAAGAAGTTGTGGTATTTACTTACAAAGCAATATCACTCAGCAATGAAATCTATGTCATCAGGCCCTTAGCAGCACAATGAGTGGATTCAGGTATGATGATTCTAACTGAAATAAGTCACACAGAAAAAGAAACATCATAAGATATCAGTAATACACGGAATGTAAACTTGGCTACACAGGAACTGAATTACAGAACAGAACAGGGTCTCAAATTAAGAAAACCAACTTATGCTTGCTTAAGGGTAAAGGTGAGTTGGGGTGCTGCATAAAACCAGAGATTGAAATGAGCACAGATAAAGTTCCTTAAGCCAAATATGGAATAGACAAGAGCTACTCCTTGCTCAACGAAATGGACTCAACACCGCATATTAAAAGCCTAAGAATGTACCTGACTAGTAAGTATCTTAAAACCTATGGATTGCTATGTCTCCGAAAGAGAATCAAGCATGTGTACAGGGGTATAAACGCAGCAGTGATAGGATTGGAGAGGTTCGGTGAGCAAATGAAGACCCTTTGAAGTCATATTGCATGGTACCCATTCCACGGGTTTCAACTACCCAGGTTTAAGGTATTCTTCCTTCAGCTAAAACATGCATGTGGAACCTAGAGTATGATCAACCAGGTGATCGGGAGACGTGTTCAAATATGTCTCAGTTTTCCTCCCCTGGTACTCGGGTGCAACATTCCAGACGCTTTACTAACAGTCTCCCGACTTCGAGAGTCAGTCCCTTTAACCTCCTGTTTGGCCCAGTTTGCAATTTCTGCGGAAGATGAACAGGAATAGCGAGAACCAATGAGAGACTAGCTGGATGTGTCTGGACGGGCAAATTTAACTCTCATTTCCCACCAGGAAGAGGAATTAACCAAAGGCTCAGCGTGCCGTGCCGGAACCAGATTAGGGCCTGAAGCCATCCTGCGGTGTTGCGGCCAGCTCAAAAGAAAGCGAGTTGAAGAAAGGAGCTCAGGGGCACTGTAATTCACAAACCTGCAGAGTTATAAATGACAGCAATCGTCCAAAAATATA
>NW_027136293.1:0-22575 GCF_039906515.1 Pseudorca crassidens | reverse complement strand
TTTTTAGATATTTCAGGAAACACCATACACTTCTCCAGAGTGGCTGTTTGCAATTTACATCCGACCCATCAGCATAAGAAGGCTTCCAGTTCTCCATGGCCTGTCCTGCCTTTCTGTATTTTACACTTTTTTCAGATGGTCCTTTTGACCGGGGAGCAGTGAGACTTCATTGTAGTGCAGATTTCCTTTGCAAGCTTGCTTGGTTGGCCAAAAAGGGCGTATGCGTTTTTTCCTGAATATATTCAGGAAAAAACGCATACGCCCTTTTTGGCCAAGTGCATCATTGTGGACGTTCTGCCTCTTTTCCTATGCTTTACATCCAATTCCAGTCTACCTCCTGAAATCGGTTTCCTGCAATTCTTCCTCGCTTTCAAGTCCTCTTGGCAGCCTTACTTCAATATATTTTTGGACGATAGCTGTCATTTATAACTCTGAAGGTTTGTGAATTACAGTGCCCCTGAGCTCCTTTTTTCAACTGGCTTTCTTGTGAGCTGGCCGCAACACCGCAGGATTGCTTCAGGCCCTAGTGTGGTTCCGGCATGGCTCGCTGAGCCTTTGGTTAATTCCTCTTCCTGGTGGAAAATGAGAGTTAAATTTGCCCGTCCAGACACCTCCAGCTAGTCTCTCATTGGTTCTCCCTATTCCTGTTCATTTTCCACAAAAATTGCAAACTGGGCCAAACAGGAGGTTAAAGGCACTGACTCTCCAAGTGGGGAGAGTGTTAGTAAAGCGTCTGGAATGTTGCACCCGAGTACCAGGGGACGAAAACTGAGACACATTTGAACACGTTTCCCGATCACACGGTGGATCATACTCTGGGTTCCACATGCATGTTTTAGCTGAAGGAAGAATCCCTTAAACCTGGAGAGTTGAGACCCATGGAATGGGTACCATGCAATATGACTTCAAAGGGTCTGCATTTGCTCACCGAACCTCACCAATCCTATCACTGCTGCGTTTATGCCGCTGTACACACGCTGGATTCACTTTCGGAGACATATAAATCCATAGGTTTTAAGATTCTTACTAGTCAGGTATATTCTTAGGCGTTTAATATGGGGTGTTGAGTCCACTTCGTTGAGCAAGCAGTAGCTCTTGTCTATTACATATTTGGCTTATGGAAAGGTATCTGTGTTAATTTCAATCTCTGGTTTTATGCAGCACCCCAACTCAGCTTTCCCCTTAAGCAAGCATAAGTTGGTTTTCTACATTTGAGACCCTATTCTGTTTTGTAATTCAGTTCCTGTGTAGCCAAGTTTACATTCCGTGTATTAGTGATACCTTATGATGTTTCTTTTTCTGTGTGACTTATTTTACTTAGAATCATCGTACCTGAATCCACTCATTATGCTGCTACTGGCCTGATGACATAGATTTCATTGCTGAGTGATATTGCATTGTACGTAAGTACCACAACTTGTTTATCCATTTTTCGCTTTCTGCGATATTGAACTTTTATCGTAAATGAGGTTCTTGTAAACAGAGCCGTCCCAAACTTTGGGGTGGCTGTGTCTTTTTGATGTTAATTTCCCTAATCTATAGGACCAAAAATGGAAGTGCCCTAGGCTCTGTTGCTTTGTTTTTCAGATGTTTCAGGAAACACCATACACTTCTCCAGAGTGGCTGTTGGCAATTTACATCCCTCCCATCAGCATAAGAAGGCTCCCAGTTCTCCATGGCCTGTCCTGCCTTTCTGGATTTTACACTTTTTTCAGATGGCCCTTTTGACCGGGGGGCAGTGAGACTTCATTGTAGTGCAGATTTCCTTTGCAAGCTTGCTTGGTTGGCCAAAAAGGGCGTATGCGTTTTTTCCTGAATATATTCAGGAAAAAACGCATACGTCCTTTTTGGCCAAGTGCATCATTGTGGACGTTCTGCCTCTTTTCCTATGCTTTACATGCAATTCCAGTCTACCTCCTGAAATCGGTTTCCTGCAATTCTGCCCCACTTTCAAGTCCTCTTGGCAGCCTTACTTCAATATATTTTTGGACGATAGCTGTCATTTTTAACTCTGCAGGTTTTTGAATTACAGTGCCCCTGAGCTCCTTTCTTCAACTCGCTTTCTTGTGAGCTGGCCGCAACACCGCAGGATTGCTTCAGGCCCTAGTGTGGTTCCGGCTCGGCTCGCTGAGCCTTTGGTTAATTCCTCTTCCTGGTGGGAAATGAGAGTAAAATTTGCCCGTCCAGACACCTCCAGCTAGTCTCTCATTGGTTCTCCCTATTCCTGTTCATTTTCCACAGAAATTGCAAACTGGGCCAAACAGGAGTTTAAAGGCACTGACTCTCCAAGTGGGGAGAGTGTTAGTAAAGCATCTGGAATGTTGCACCCGAGTACCAGGGGACGAAAACTGAGACACATTTGAACACGTTTCCCGATCACACGGTGGATCATACTCTGGGTTCCACATGCATGTTTTAGCTGAAGGAAGAATCCCTTAAACCTGGAGAGTTGAGAACCATGGAATGGGTACCATGCAATATGACTTCAAAGGGTCTGCATTTGCTCACCGAACCTCACCAATCCTATCACTGCTGCGTTTATGCCGCTGTACACACGCTTGATTCTCTTTCGTAGACATATCAATCCATAGGTTTTAAGATTCTTACTAGTCAGGTATATTCTCAGGCGTTTAATATGGGGTGTTGAGTCCACTTCGTTGAGCAAGCAGTAGCTCTTGTCTATTACATATTTGTCTTATGAAAAGGTATCTGTGCTAATTTCAATCTCTGGTTTTATGTAGCACCCCAACTCACCTTTCCCCTTAAGCAAGCATAAGTTGTTTTTCTACATTTGAGACCCTATTCTGTTTTGTAATTCAGTTCCTGTGTAGGCAAGTTTACATTCCGTGTATTAGTGATATCTTATGATGTTTCTTTTTCTGTGTGCCTTATTTCACTTAGAATCATCGTACCTGAATCCACTCATTATGCTGCTACTGGCCTGATGACATAGATTTCATTGCTGAGTGGTATTGCATTGTACGTAAGTACCACAACTTCTTTATCCATTTTTCGCTTTCTGCAATATTGAACTTGTACCGTAAATGAGGTTCTTGTAAACAGAGCCGTCCCAAACTTTGGGGTGGCTGTGTCTTTTTGATTTTAATTTCCCTAATCTATAGGACCATAAGTGGAAGTGCCCTAGGCTCTGTTGCTTTGTTTTTTAGATGTTTCAGGAAACACCATACACTTCTCCAGAGTGGCTGTTGGAAATTTACATCCCGCCCATCAGTCTAACTAGGCTCCCAGTTCTCCATGGCCTGTCCTGCCTTTCTGGATTTTACACTTTTTTCAGATGGCCCTTTTGACCGGGGGGCAGTGAGACTTCATTGTAGTGCAGATTTCCTTTGCAAGCTTGCTTGGTTGGCCAAAAAGGGCGTATGCGTTTTTTCCTGAATATATTCAGGAAAAAACGCATACGTCCTTTTTGGCCAAGTGCATCATTGTGGACGTTCTGCCTCTTTTCCTATGCTTTACATGCAATTCCAGTCTACCTCCTGAAATCGGTTTCCTGCAATTCTGCCCCAATTTCAAGTCCTCTTGGCAGCCTTACTTCAATATATTTTTGGACGATAGCTGTCATTTTTAACTCTGTAGGTTTGTGAATTACAGTGCCCCTGAGCTCCTTTCTTCAACTCGCTTTCTTGTGATCTGGCCGCAACGCCGCAGAATTGCTTCAGGCCCTAGTGTGGTTTCGGCATGGCTCGCTGAGCCTTTGGTTAATTCCTCTTCCTGGTGGGAAATGAGAGTTAAATTTGCACGTCCAGACACCTCCAGCTAGTCTCTCATTGGTTCTCCCTATTCCTGTTCATTTTCCACAAAAATTGCAAACTGGGCCAAACAGGAGGTTAAAGGCACTGACTCTCCAAGTGGGGAGAGTGTTAGTAAAGCGTCTGGAATGTTGCATCCGAGTACCAGGGGACGAAAACTGAGACACATTTGAACACGTTTCCTGATCACATGGTGGATCATACTCTGGGTTCCACATGCATGTTTTAGCTGAAGGAAGAATCCCTTAAACCTGGAGAGTTGAGAACCATGGAATGGGTACCATGCAATATGACTTCAAAGGGTCTGCATTTGCTCACCGAACCTCACCAATCCTATCACTGCTGCATTTATGCCGCTGTACACACGCTTGATTCTCTTTCGGAGACATATAAATCCATAGGTTTTAAGATTCTTACTAGTCAGGTATATTCTTAGGCGTTTAATATGGGGTGTTGAGTCCACTTCGTTGAGCAAGCAGTAGCTCTTGTCTATTACATATTTGGCTTATGGAAAGGTATCTGTGCTAATTTCAATCTCTGGTTTTATGCAGCACCCCAACTCACCTTTCCCCTTAAGCAAGCAAAAGTTGGTTTTCTACATTTGAGACCCTATTCTGTTTTGTAATTCAGTTCCTGTGTAGCCAAGTTTACATTCCGTGTATTAGTGATATCTTATGATGTTTCTTTTTCTGTGTGACATATTTCACTTAGAATCATCGTACCTGAATCCACTCATAATGCTGCTATGGGCCTGATGACAGAGATTTCATTGCTGAGTGATATTGCATTGTACGATAGTACCACAACTTCTTTATCCATTTTTCGCTTTCTGCGATATTGAACTTGTACCGTAAACGAGGTTCCTGTAAACAGAGCCGTCCCAAACTTTGGGGTGGCTGTGTCTTTTTGATTTTAATTTCCCTAAGCTATAGGAACATAAGTGGAAGTGCCTTAGGCTCTGTTGCTTTGTTTTTTAGATGTTTCAGGAAACACCATACACTTCTCCAGAGGGGCTGTTGGAAATTTACATCCCGCCCATCAGCATAAGAAGGCTCCCAGTTCTCCATGGCCTGTCCTGCCTTTCTGGATTTTACACTTTTTTCAGATGGCCCTTTTGACCGGGGGGCAGTGAGACTTCATTGTAGTGCAGATTTCCTTTGCAAGCTTGCTTGGTTGGCCAAAAAGGGCGTATGCGTTTTTTCCTGAATATATTCAGGAAAAAACGCATACGCCCTTTTTGGCCAAGTGCATCATTGTGGACGTTCTGCCTCTTTTCCTATGCTTTACATGCAATTCCAGTCTACCTCCTGAAATCGGTTTCCTGCAATTCTGACCCGCATTCAAGTCCTCTTGGCAGCCTTACTTCAATATATTTTTGGACGATCGCTGTCATTTAGAACTCTGCAGGTTTGTGAATTACAGGGCCCCTGAGCTCCTTTCTTCAACTGGCTTTCTTGTGAGCTGGCCGCAACACCGCAGGATTGCTTCAGGCCCTAGTGTGGTTCTGGCATGGCTCGCTGAGCCTTTGGTTAATTCCTCTTCCTGGCGGGAAATGAGAGTTCAATTTACCCGTCCAGACACCTCCAGCTAGTCTGTCATTGGTTCTCCCTATTCCTGTTCATTTTCCGCAGAAATTGCAAACTGGGCCAAACAGGAGGTTAAAGGCACTGACTCTCCAAGTGGGGAGAGTGTTAGTAAAGCTTCTGGAATGTTGCACCCGAGTACCAGGGGACGAAAACTGAGACACATTTGAACACATTTCCTGATCACACGGTGGATCATACTCTGGGTTCCACATGCATGTTTTAGCTGAAGGAAGAATCCCTTAAACCTGGAGAGTTGAGAACCATGGAATGGGTACCATGCAATATGACTTCAAAGGGTCTGCATTTGCTCACCGAACCTCACCAATCCTATCACTGCTGCGTTTATGCCGCTGTACACACGCTTGATTCTCTTTCGGAGACATATAAATCCATAGGTTTTAAGATTCTTACTAGTCAGGTATATTCTTAGGCGTTTAATATGGGGTGTTGAGTCCACTTCGTTGAGCAAGCAGTAGCTCTTGTCTATTACATATTTGGCTTATGGAAAGGTATCTGCGCTAATTTCAATCTCTGGTTTTATGCAGCACCCCAACTCACCTTTCCCCTTAAGCAAGCATATGTTGGTGTTCTACATTTGAGACCCTATTCTGTTTTGTAATTCAGTTCCTGTGTAGCCAAGTTTACATTCCGTGTATTAGTGATATCTTATGATGTTTCTTTTTCTGTGTGACTTATTTCACTTAGAATCATCGTACCTGAATCCAGTCATTATGCTGCTACTGGCCTGATGACATAGATTTCATTGCTGAGTGATATTGCATTGTACGTAAGTACCACAACTTCTTTATCCATTTTTCGCTTTCTGCGATATTGAACTTGTACCGTAAACGAGTTTCTTGTAAACAGAGCCATCCCAAACTTTGGGGTGGCTGTGTCTTTTTGATTTTAATTTCCCTACGCTATAGGACCATAAGTGGAAGTGCCCTAGACTCTGTTGCTTTGTTTTTTAGATGTTTCAGGAAACACCATACACTTCTCCAGAGTGGCTGTTGGAAATTAACATCCCGCCCATCAGCATAAGAAGGCTCCCAGTTCTCCATGGCCTGTCCTGCCTTTCTGGATTTTACACTTTCTTCAGATGGCCCTTTTGACCGGGGGGCAGTGAGACTTCATTGTAGTGCAGATTTCCTTTGCAAGCTTGCTTGGTTGGCCAAAAAGGGCGTATGCGTTTTTTCCTGAATATATTCAGGAAAAAACGCATACGCCCTTTTTGGCCAAGTGCATCATTGTGGACGTTCTGCCTCTTTTCCTCTGCTTTACATGCAATTCCAGTCTACCTCCTGAAATTGGTTTCCTGCAATTCTGCCCCGCTTTCAAGTCCTCTTGGCAGCCTTACTTCAATATATTTTTGGATGATAGCTGTCATTTATAACTCTGCAGGTTTGTGAATTACAGGGCCCCTGAGCTTCTTTCTTCAACTCGCTTTCTTGTGAGCTGGCCGCAACACCGCAGGATTGCTTCAGGCCCTAGTGTAGTTTCGGCATGGCTCGCTGAGCCTTTGGTTAATTCCTCTTCCTGGTGGGAAATGAGACTTAAATTTGCCCGTCCAGACACCTCCAGCTAGTCTCTCATTGGTTCTCCCTATTCCTGTTCATTTTCCGCAGAAATTGCAAACTGGGCCAAACAGGAGTTTAAAGGCACTGACTCTCCAAGTGGGGAGAGTGTTAGTAAAGCGTCTGGAATGTTGCACCCGAGTACCAGGGGACGAAAACTGAGACACATTTGAACACGTTTCCCGATCACACGGTGGATCATACTCTGGGTTCCACATGCATGTTTTAGCTGAAGGAAGAATCCCTTAAACCTGGAGAGTTGAGAACCATGGAATGGGTACCATGCAATATGACTTCAAAGGGTCTGCATTTGCTCACCGAACCTCACCAATCCTATCACTGCTGCGTTTATGCCGCTGTACACACGCTTGATTCTCTTTCGGAGACATATAAATCCATAGGTTTTAAGATTCTTACTAGTCAGGTATATTCTTAGGCGTTTAATATGGGGTGTTGAGTCCACTTCGTTGAGCAAGCAGTAGCTCTTGTCTATTACATATTTGGCTTATGGAAAGGTGTCTGTGCTAATTTCAATCTCTGGTTTTATGCAGCACCCCAACTCACCTTTCCCCTTAAGCAAGCATAAGTTGGTTTTCTACATTTGAGACCCTATTCTGTTTTGTAATTCAGTTCCTGTGTAGCCAAGTTTACATTCCGTGTATTAGTGATATCTTATGCTGTTTCTTTTTCTGTGTCACATATTTCACTTAGAATCATCGTACCTGAATCCACTCATTATGCTGCTATGGGCCTGATGACAGAGATTTCATTGCTGAGTGATATTGCATTGTACGTTAGTACCACAACTTCTTTATCCATTTTTCGCTTTCTGCGATATTGAACTTGTACCGTAAACGAGGTTCCTGTAAACAGAGCCGTCCCAAACTTTGGGGTGGCTGTGTCTTTTTGATTTTAATTTCCCTAAGCTATAGGAACATAAGTGGAAGTGCCCTAGGCTCTGTTGCTTTGTTTTTTAGATGTTTCAGGAAACACCATACACTTCTCCAGAGTGGCTGTTGGAAATTTACATCCCGCCCATCAGCATAAGAAGGCTCCCAGTTCTCCATGGCCTGTCCTGCCTTTCTGGATTTTACACTTTTTTCAGATGGCCCTTTTGACCGGGGGGCAGTGAGACTTCATTGTAGTGCAGATTTCCTTTGCAAGCTTGCTTGGTTGGCCAAAAAGGGCGTATGCGTTTTTTCCTGAATATATTCAGGAAAAAACGCATATGCCCTTTTTGGCCAAGTGCATCATTGTGGACGTTCTGCCTCTTTTCCTATGCTTTACATGCAATTCCAGTCTACCTCCTGAAATCGGTTTCCTGCAATTCTGCCCCGCTTTCAAGTCCTCTTGGCAGCCTTACTTCAATATATTTTTGGACGATCGCTGTCATTTAGAACTCTGCAGGTTTGTGAATTACAGTGCCCCTGAGCTCCTTTCTTCAACTGGCTTTCTTGTGAGCTGGCCGCAACACCGCAGGATTGCTTCAGGCCCTAGTGTGGTTCTGGCATGGCTCGCTGAGCCTTTGGTTAATTCCTCTTCCTGGCGGGAAATGAGAGTTCAATTTACCCGTCCAGACACCTCCAGCTAGTCTCTCATTGGTTCTCCCTATTCCTGTTCATTTTCCGCAGAAATTGCAAACTGGGCCAAACAGGAGGTTAAAGGCACTGACTCTCCAAGTGGGGAGAGTGTTAGTAAAGCTTCTGGAATGTTGCACCCGAGTACCAGGGGACGAAAACTGAGACACATTTGAACACGTTTCCTGATCACACGGTGGATCATACTCTGGGTTCCACATGCATGTTTTAGCTGAAGGAAGAATCCCTTAAACCTGGAGAGTTGAGAACCATGGAATGGGTACCATGCAATATGACTTCAAAGGGTCTGCATTTGCTCACCGAACCTCACCAATCCTATCACTGCTGCGTTTATGCCGCTGTACACACGCTTGATTCTCTTTCGGAGACATATAAATCCATAGGTTTTAAGATTCTTACTAGTCAGGTATATTCTTAGGCGTTTAATATGGGGTGTTGAGTCCACTTCGTTGAGCAAGCAGTAGCTCTTGTCTATTACATATTTGGCTTATGGAAAGGTATCTGCGCTAATTTCAATCTCTGGTTTTATGCAGCACCCCAACTCACCTTTCCCCTTAAGCAAGCATATGTTGGTGTTCTACATTTGAGACCCTATTCTGTTTTGTAATTCAGTTCCTGTGTAGCCAAGTTTACATTCCGTGTATTAGTGATATCTTATGATGTTTCTTTTTCTGTGTGACTTATTTCACTTAGAATCATCGTACCTGAATCCAGTCATTATGCTGCTACTGGCCTGATGACATAGATTTCATTGCTGAGTGATATTGCATTGTACGTAAGTACCACAACTTCTTTATCCATTTTTCGCTTTCTGCGATATTGAACTTGTACCGTAAACGAGTTTCTTGTAAACAGAGCCATCCCAAACTTTGGGGTGGCTGTGTCTTTTTGATTTTAATTTCCCTACGCTATAGGACCATAAGTGGAAGTGCCCTAGACTCTGTTGCTTTGTTTTTTAGATGTTTCAGGAAACACCATACACTTCTCCAGAGTGGCTGTTGGAAATTAACATCCCGCCCATCAGCATAAGAAGGCTCCCAGTTCTCCATGGCCTGTCCTGCCTTTCTGGATTTTACACTTTCTTCAGATGGCCCTTTTGACCGGGGGGCAGTGAGACTTCATTGTAGTGCAGATTTCCTTTGCAAGCTTGCTTGGTTGGCCAAAAAGGGGCGTATGCGTTTTTTCCTGAATATATTCAGGAAAAAACGCATATGCCCTTTTTGGCCAAGTGCATCATTGTGGACGTTCTGCCTCTTTTCCTCTGCTTTACATGCAATTCCAGTCTACCTCCTGAAATTGGTTTCCTGCAATTCTGCCCCGCTTTCAAGTCCTCTTGGCAGCCTTACTTCAATATATTTTTGGATGATAGCTGTCATTTATAACTCTGCAGGTTTGTGAATTACAGTGCCCCTGAGCTTCTTTCTTCAACTCGCTTTCTTGTGAGCTGGCCGCAACACCGCAGGATTGCTTCAGGCCCTAGTGTAGTTTCGGCATGGCTCGCTGAGCCTTTGGTTAATTCCTCTTCCTGGTGGGAAATGAGACTTAAATTTGCCCGTCCAGACACCTCCAGCTAGTCTCTCATTGGTTCTCCCTATTCCTGTTCATTTTCCGCAGAAATTGCAAACTGGGCCAAACAGGAGTTTAAAGGCACTGACTCTCCAAGTGGGGAGAGTGTTAGTAAAGCGTCTGGAATGTTGCACCCGAGTACCAGGGGACGAAAACTGAGACACATTTGAACACGTTTCCCGATCACACGGTGGATCATACTCTGGGTTCCACATGCATGTTTTAGCTGAAGGAAGAATCCCTTAAACCTGGAGAGTTGAGAACCATGGAATGGGTACCATGCAATATGACTTCAAAGGGTCTGCATTTGCTCACCGAACCTCACCAATCCTATCACTGCTGCGTTTATGCCGCTGTACACACGCTTGATTCTCTTTCGGAGACATATAAATCCATAGGTTTTAAGATTCTTACTAGTCAGGTATATTCTTAGGCGTTTAATATGGGGTGTTGAGTCCACTTCGTTGAGCAAGCAGTAGCTCTTGTCTATTACATATTTGGCTTATGGAAAGGTGTCTGTGCTAATTTCAATCTCTGGTTTTATGCAGCACCCCAACTCACCTTTCCCCTTAAGCAAGCATAAGTTGGTTTTCTACATTTGAGACCCTATTCTGTTTTGTAATTCAGTTCCTGTGTAGCCAAGTTTACATTCCGTGTATTAGTGATATCTTATGCTGTTTCTTTTTCTGTGTCACATATTTCACTTAGAATCATCGTACCTGAATCCACTCATTATGCTGCTATGGGCCTGATGACAGAGATTTCATTGCTGAGTGATATTGCATTGTACGTTAGTACCACAACTTCTTTATCCATTTTTCGCTTTCTGCGATATTGAACTTGTACCGTAAACGAGGTTCCTGTAAACAGAGCCGTCCCAAACTTTGGGGTGGCTGTGTCTTTTTGATTTTAATTTCCCTAAGCTATAGGAACATAAGTGGAAGTGCCCTAGGCTCTGTTGCTTTGTTTTTTAGATGTTTCAGGAAACACCATACACTTCTCCAGAGTGGCTGTTGGAAATTTACATCCCGCCCATCAGCATAAGAAGGCTCCCAGTTCTCCATGGCCTGTCCTGCCTTTCTGGATTTTACACTTTTTTCAGATGGCCCTTTTGACCGGGGGGCAGTGAGACTTCATTGTAGTGCAGATTTCCTTTGCAAGCTTGCTTGGTTGGCCAAAAAGGGCGTATGCGTTTTTTCCTGAATATATTCAGGAAAAAACGCATATGCCCTTTTTGGCCAAGTGCATCATTGTGGACGTTCTGCCTCTTTTCCTATGCTTTACATGCAATTCCAGTCTACCTCCTGAAATCGGTTTCCTGCAATTCTGCCCCGCTTTCAAGTCCTCTTGGCAGCCTTACTTCAATATATTTTTGGACGATCGCTGTCATTTAGAACTCTGCAGGTTTGTGAATTACAGTGCCCCTGAGCTCCTTTCTTCAACTGGCTTTCTTGTGAGCTGGCCGCAACACCGCAGGATTGCTTCAGGCCCTAGTGTGGTTCTGGCATGGCTCGCTGAGCCTTTGGTTAATTCCTCTTCCTGGCGGGAAATGAGAGTTCAATTTACCCGTCCAGACACCTCCAGCTAGTCTCTCATTGGTTCTCCCTATTCCTGTTCATTTTCCGCAGAAATTGCAAACTGGGCCAAACAGGAGGTTAAAGGCACTGACTCTCCAAGTGGGGAGAGTGTTAGTAAAGCTTCTGGAATGTTGCACCCGAGTACCAGGGGACGAAAACTGAGACACATTTGAACACGTTTCCTGATCACACGGTGGATCATACTCTGGGTTCCACATGCATGTTTTAGCTGAAGGAAGAATCCCTTAAACCTGGAGAGTTGAGAACCATGGAATGGGTACCATGCAATATGACTTCAAAGGGTCTGCATTTGCTCACCGAACCTCACCAATCCTATCACTGCTGCGTTTATGCCGCTGTACACACGCTTGATTCTCTTTCGGAGACATATAAATCCATAGGTTTTAAGATTCTTACTAGTCAGGTATATTCTTAGGCGTTTAATATGGGGTGTTGAGTCCACTTCGTTGAGCAAGCAGTAGCTCTTGTCTATTACATATTTGGCTTATGGAAAGGTATCTGCGCTAATTTCAATCTCTGGTTTTATGCAGCACCCCAACTCACCTTTCCCCTTAAGCAAGCATATGTTGGTGTTCTACATTTGAGACCCTATTCTGTTTTGTAATTCAGTTCCTGTGTAGCCAAGTTTACATTCCGTGTATTAGTGATATCTTATGATGTTTCTTTTTCTGTGTGACTTATTTCACTTAGAATCATCGTACCTGAATCCAGTCATTATGCTGCTACTGGCCTGATGACATAGATTTCATTGCTGAGTGATATTGCATTGTACGTAAGTACCACAACTTCTTTATCCATTTTTCGCTTTCTGCGATATTGAACTTGTACCGTAAACGAGTTTCTTGTAAACAGAGCCATCCCAAACTTTGGGGTGGCTGTGTCTTTTTGATTTTAATTTCCCTACGCTATAGGACCATAAGTGGAAGTGCCCTAGACTCTGTTGCTTTGTTTTTTAGATGTTTCAGGAAACACCATACACTTCTCCAGAGTGGCTGTTGGAAATTAACATCCCGCCCATCAGCATAAGAAGGCTCCCAGTTCTCCATGGCCTGTCCTGCCTTTCTGGATTTTACACTTTCTTCAGATGGCCCTTTTGACCGGGGGGCAGTGAGACTTCATTGTAGTGCAGATTTCCTTTGCAAGCTTGCTTGGTTGGCCAAAAAGGGCGTATGCGTTTTTTCCTGAATATATTCAGGAAAAAACGCATATGCCCTTTTTGGCCAAGTGCATCATTGTGGACGTTCTGCCTCTTTTCCTCTGCTTTACATGCAATTCCAGTCTACCTCCTGAAATTGGTTTCCTGCAATTCTGCCCCGCTTTCAAGTCCTCTTGGCAGCCTTACTTCAATATATTTTTGGATGATAGCTGTCATTTATAACTCTGCAGGTTTGTGAATTACAGTGCCCCTGAGCTTCTTTCTTCAACTCGCTTTCTTGTGAGCTGGCCGCAACACCGCAGGATTGCTTCAGGCCCTAGTGTAGTTTCGGCATGGCTCGCTGAGCCTTTGGTTAATTCCTCTTCCTGGTGGGAAATGAGACTTAAATTTGCCCGTCCAGACACCTCCAGCTAGTCTCTCATTGGTTCTCCCTATTCCTGTTCATTTTCCGCAGAAATTGCAAACTGGGCCAAACAGGAGTTTAAAGGCACTGACTCTCCAAGTGGGGAGAGTGTTAGTAAAGCGTCTGGAATGTTGCACCCGAGTACCAGGGGACGAAAACTGAGACACATTTGAACACGTTTCCCGATCACACGGTGGATCATACTCTGGGTTCCACATGCATGTTTTAGCTGAAGGAAGAATCCCTTAAACCTGGAGAGTTGAGAACCATGGAATGGGTACCATGCAATATGACTTCAAAGGGTCTGCATTTGCTCACCGAACCTCACCAATCCTATCACTGCTGCGTTTATGCCGCTGTACACACGCTTGATTCTCTTTCGGAGACATATAAATCCATAGGTTTTAAGATTCTTACTAGTCAGGTATATTCTTAGGCGTTTAATATGGGGTGTTGAGTCCACTTCGTTGAGCAAGCAGTAGCTCTTGTCTATTACATATTTGGCTTATGGAAAGGTGTCTGTGCTAATTTCAATCTCTGGTTTTATGCAGCACCCCAACTCACCTTTCCCCTTAAGCAAGCATAAGTTGGTTTTCTACATTTGAGACCCTATTCTGTTTTGTAATTCAGTTCCTGTGTAGCCAAGTTTACATTCCGTGTATTAGTGATATCTTATGCTGTTTCTTTTTCTGTGTCACATATTTCACTTAGAATCATCGTACCTGAATCCACTCATTATGCTGCTATGGGCCTGATGACAGAGATTTCATTGCTGAGTGATATTGCATTGTACGTTAGTACCACAACTTCTTTATCCATTTTTCGCTTTCTGCGATATTGAACTTGTACCGTAAACGAGGTTCCTGTAAACAGAGCCGTCCCAAACTTTGGGGTGGCTGTGTCTTTTTGATTTTAATTTCCCTACGGTATAGGACCATAAGTGGAAGTGCCCTAGACTCTGTTGCTTTGTTTTTTAGATGTTTCAGGAAACACCATACACTTCTCCAGAGTGGCTGTTGGCAATTAACATCCCGCCCATCAGCATAAGAAGGCTCCCAGTTCTCCATGGCCTGTCCTGCCTTTCTGGATTTTACACTTTTTTCAGATGGCCCTTTTGACCGGGGGGCAGTGAGACTTCATTGTAGTGCAGATTTCCTTTGCAAGCTTGCTTGGTTGGCCAAAAAGGGCGTATGCGTTTTTTCCTGAATATATTCAGGAAAAAACGCATATGCCCTTTTTGGCCAAGTGCATCATTGTGGACGTTCTGCCTCTTTTCCTATGCTTTACATGCAATTCCAGTCTACCTCCTGAAATCGGTTTCCTGCAATTCTGCCCCGCTTTCAAGTCCTCTTGGCAGCCTTACTTCAATATATTTTTGGACGATCGCTGTCATTTAGAACTCTGCAGGTTTGTGAATTACAGTGCCCCTGAGCTCCTTTCTTCAACTGGCTTTCTTGTGAGCTGGCCGCAACACCGCAGGATTGCTTCAGGCCCTAGTGTGGTTCTGGCATGGCTCGCTGAGCCTTTGGTTAATTCCTCTTCCTGGCGGGAAATGAGAGTTCAATTTACCCGTCCAGACACCTCCAGCTAGTCTCTCATTGGTTCTCCCTATTCCTGTTCATTTTCCGCAGAAATTGCAAACTGGGCCAAACAGGAGGTTAAAGGCACTGACTCTCCAAGTGGGGAGAGTGTTAGTAAAGCTTCTGGAATGTTGCACCCGAGTACCAGGGGACGAAAACTGAGACACATTTGAACACGTTTCCTGATCACACGGTGGATCATACTCTGGGTTCCACATGCATGTTTTAGCTGAAGGAAGAATCCCTTAAACCTGGAGAGTTGAGAACCATGGAATGGGTACCATGCAATATGACTTCAAAGGGTCTGCATTTGCTCACCGAACCTCACCAATCCTATCACTGCTGCGTTTATGCCGCTGTACACACGCTTGATTCTCTTTCGGAGACATATAAATCCATAGGTTTTAAGATTCTTACTAGTCAGGTATATTCTTAGGCGTTTAATATGGGGTGTTGAGTCCACTTCGTTGAGCAAGCAGTAGCTCTTGTCTATTACATATTTGGCTTATGGAAAGGTATCTGCGCTAATTTCAATCTCTGGTTTTATGCAGCACCCCAACTCACCTTTCCCCTTAAGCAAGCATATGTTGGTGTTCTACATTTGAGATCCTATTCTGTTTTGTAATTCAGTTCCTGTGTAGCCAAGTTTACATTCCGTGTATTAGTGATATCTTATGATGTTTCTTTTTCTGTGTGACTTATTTCACTTAGAATCATCGTACCTGAATCCAGTCATTATGCTGCTACTGGCCTGATGACATAGATTTCATTGCTGAGTGATATTGCATTGTACGTAAGTACCACAACTTCTTTATCCATTTTTCGCTTTCTGCGATATTGAACTTGTACCGTAAACGAGTTTCTTGTAAACAGAGCCATCCCAAACTTTGGGGTGGCTGTGTCTTTTTGATTTTAATTTCCCTACGCTATAGGACCATAAGTGGAAGTGCCCTAGACTCTGTTGCTTTGTTTTTTAGATGTTTCAGGAAACACCATACACTTCTCCAGAGTGGCTGTTGGAAATTAACATCCCGCCCATCAGCATAAGAAGGCTCCCAGTTCTCCATGGCCTGTCCTGCCTTTCTGGATTTTACACTTTCTTCAGATGGCCCTTTTGACCGGGGGGCAGTGAGACTTCATTGTAGTGCAGATTTCCTTTGCAAGCTTGCTTGGTTGGCCAAAAAGGGCGTATGCGTTTTTTCCTGAATATATTCAGGAAAAAACGCATATGCCCTTTTTGGCCAAGTGCATCATTGTGGACGTTCTGCCTCTTTTCCTCTGCTTTACATGCAATTCCAGTCTACCTCCTGAAATTGGTTTCCTGCAATTCTGCCCCGCTTTCAAGTCCTCTTGGCAGCCTTACTTCAATATATTTTTGGATGATAGCTGTCATTTATAACTCTGCAGGTTTGTGAATTACAGTGCCCCTGAGCTTCTTTCTTCAACTCGCTTTCTTGTGAGCTGGCCGCAACACCGCAGGATTGCTTCAGGCCCTAGTGTAGTTTCGGCATGGCTCGCTGAGCCTTTGGTTAATTCCTCTTCCTGGTGGGAAATGAGACTTAAATTTGCCCGTCCAGACACCTCCAGCTAGTCTCTCATTGGTTCTCCCTATTCCTGTTCATTTTCCGCAGAAATTGCAAACTGGGCCAAACAGGAGTTTAAAGGCACTGACTCTCCAAGTGGGGAGAGTGTTAGTAAAGCGTCTGGAATGTTGCACCCGAGTACCAGGGGACGAAAACTGAGACACATTTGAACACGTTTCCCGATCACACGGTGGATCATACTCTGGGTTCCACATGCATGTTTTAGCTGAAGGAAGAATCCCTTAAACCTGGAGAGTTGAGAACCATGGAATGGGTACCATGCAATATGACTTCAAAGGGTCTGCATTTGCTCACCGAACCTCACCAATCCTATCACTGCTGCGTTTATGCCGCTGTACACACGCTTGATTCTCTTTCGGAGACATATAAATCCATAGGTTTTAAGATTCTTACTAGTCAGGTATATTCTTAGGCGTTTAATATGGGGTGTTGAGTCCACTTCGTTGAGCAAGCAGTAGCTCTTGTCTATTACATATTTGGCTTATGGAAAGGTGTCTGTGCTAATTTCAATCTCTGGTTTTATGCAGCACCCCAACTCACCTTTCCCCTTAAGCAAGCATAAGTTGGTTTTCTACATTTGAGACCCTATTCTGTTTTGTAATTCAGTTCCTGTGTAGCCAAGTTTACATTCCGTGTATTAGTGATATCTTATGCTGTTTCTTTTTCTGTGTCACATATTTCACTTAGAATCATCGTACCTGAATCCACTCATTATGCTGCTATGGGCCTGATGACAGAGATTTCATTGCTGAGTGATATTGCATTGTACGTTAGTACCACAACTTCTTTATCCATTTTTCGCTTTCTGCGATATTGAACTTGTACCGTAAACGAGGTTCCTGTAAACAGAGCCGTCCCAAACTTTGGGGTGGCTGTGTCTTTTTGATTTTAATTTCCCTAAGCTATAGGAACATAAGTGGAAGTGCCCTAGGCTCTGTTGCTTTGTTTTTTAGATGTTTCAGGAAACACCATACACTTCTCCAGAGTGGCTGTTGGAAATTTACATCCCGCCCATCAGCATAAGAAGGCTCCCAGTTCTCCATGGCCTGTCCTGCCTTTCTGGATTTTACACTTTTTTCAGATGGCCCTTTTGACCGGGGGGCAGTGAGACTTCATTGTAGTGCAGATTTCCTTTGCAAGCTTGCTTGGTTGGCCAAAAAGGGCGTATGCGTTTTTTCCTGAATATATTCAGGAAAAAACGCATATGCCCTTTTTGGCCAAGTGCATCATTGTGGACGTTCTGCCTCTTTTCCTATGCTTTACATGCAATTCCAGTCTACCTCCTGAAATCGGTTTCCTGCAATTCTGCCCCGCTTTCAAGTCCTCTTGGCAGCCTTACTTCAATATATTTTTGGACGATCGCTGTCATTTAGAACTCTGCAGGTTTGTGAATTACAGTGCCCCTGAGCTCCTTTCTTCAACTGGCTTTCTTGTGAGCTGGCCGCAACACCGCAGGATTGCTTCAGGCCCTAGTGTGGTTCTGGCATGGCTCGCTGAGCCTTTGGTTAATTCCTCTTCCTGGCGGGAAATGAGAGTTCAATTTACCCGTCCAGACACCTCCAGCTAGTCTCTCATTGGTTCTCCCTATTCCTGTTCATTTTCCGCAGAAATTGCAAACTGGGCCAAACAGGAGGTTAAAGGCACTGACTCTCCAAGTGGGGAGAGTGTTAGTAAAGCTTCTGGAATGTTGCACCCGAGTACCAGGGGACGAAAACTGAGACACATTTGAACACGTTTCCTGATCACACGGTGGATCATACTCTGGGTTCCACATGCATGTTTTAGCTGAAGGAAGAATCCCTTAAACCTGGAGAGTTGAGAACCATGGAATGGGTACCATGCAATATGACTTCAAAGGGTCTGCATTTGCTCACCGAACCTCACCTATCCTATCACTGCTGCGTTTATGCCGCTGTACACACGCTTGATTCTCTTTCGGAGACATATAAATCCATTGGTTTTAAGATTCTTACTAGTCAGGTATATTCTTAGGCGTTTAATATGGGGTGTTGAGTCCACTTCGTTGAGCAAGCAGTAGCTCTTGTCTATTACATATTTGGCTTATGGAAAGGTATCTGCGCTAATTTCAATCCCTGGTTTTATGCAGCACCCCAACTCACCTTTCCCCTTAAGCAAGCATATGTTGGTGTTCTACATTTGAGACCCTATTCTGTTTTGTAATTCAGTTCCTGTGTAGCCAAGTTTACATTCCGTGTATTAGTGATATCTTATGATGTTTCTTTTTCTGTGTGACTTATTTCACTTAGAATCATCGTACCTGAATCCAGTCATTATGCTGCTACTGGCCTGATGACATAGATTTCATTGCTGAGTGATATTGCATTGTACATAAGTACCACAACTTCTTTATCCATTTTTCGCTTTCTGCGATATTGAACTTGTACCGTAAACGAGTTTCTTGTAAACAGAGCCATCCCAAACTTTGGGGTGGCTGTGTCTTTTTGATTTTAATTTCCCTACGCTATAGGACCATAAGTGGAAGTGCCCTAGACTCTGTTGCTTTGTTTTTTAGATGTTTCAGGAAACACCATACACTTCTCCAGAGTGGCTGTTGGAAATTAACATCCCGCCCATCAGCATAAGAAGGCTCCCAGTTCTCCATGGCCTGTCCTGCCTTTCTGGATTTTACACTTTTTTCAGATGGCCCTTTTGACCGGGGGGCAGTGAGACTTCATTGTAGTGCAGATTTCCTTTGCAAGCTTGCTTGGTTGGCCAAAAAGGGCGTATGCGTTTTTTCCTGAATATATTCAGGAAAAAACGCATATGCCCTTTTTGGCCAAGTGCATCATTGTGGACTTTCTGCCTCTTTTCCTCTGCTTTACATGCAATTCCAGTCTACCTCCTGAAATCGGTTTCCTGCAATTCTGCCCCGCTTTCAAGTCCTCTTGGCAGCCTTACTTCAATATATTTTTGGATGATAGCTGTCATTTATAACTCTGCAGGTTTGTGAATTACAGTGCCCCTGAGCTTCTTTCTTCAACTCGCTTTCTTGTGAGCTGGCCGCAACACCGCAGGATTGCTTCAGGCCCTAGTGTGGTTCCGGCATGGCTCGCTGAGCCTTTGGTTAATTCCTCTTCTTGGTGGGAAATGAGAGTTAAATTTGCCCGTCCAGACACCTCCAGCTAGTCTCTCATTGGTTCTCCCTATTCCTGTTCATTTTCCGCAGAAATTGCAAACTGGGCCAAACAGGAGGTTAAAGGCACTGACTCTCCAAGTGGGGAGAGTGTTAGTAAAGCGTTTGGAATGTTGCACCCGAGTACCAGGGGACGAAAACTGAGACACATTTGAACACGTTTCCCGATCACACGGTGGATCATACTCTGGGTTCCACATGCATGTTTTAGCTGAAGGAAGAATCCCTTAAACCTGGAGAGTTGAGAACCATGGAATGGGTACCATGCAATATGACTTCAAAGGGTCTGCATTTGCTCACCGAACCTCACCAATCCTATCACTGCTGCATTTATGCCGCTGTACACACGCTTGATTCTCTTTCGGAGACATATAAATCCATAGGTTTTAAGATTCTTACTAGTCAGGTATATTCTTAGGCGTTTAATATGGGGTGTTGAGTCCACTTCGTTGAGCAAGCAATAGCTCTTGTCTATTACATATTTGGCTTATGGAAAGGTATCTGTGCTAATTTCAATCTCTGGTTTTATGCAGCACCCCAACTCACCTTTCCCCTTAAGCAAGCATAAGTTGGTTTTCTACATTTGAGACCCTATTCTGTTTTGTAATTCAGTTCCTGTGTAGCCAAGTTTACATTCCGTGTATTAGTGATATCTTATGATGTTTCTTTTTCTGTGTGACATATTTCACTTAGAATCATCGTACCTGAATCCACTCATTATGCTGCTATGGGCCTGATGACAGAGATTTCATTGCTGAGTGATATTGCATTGTACGTTAGTACCACAACTTCTTTATCCATTTTTCGCTTTCTGCGATATTGAACTTGTACCGTAAACGAGATTCTTGTAAACAGAGCCGTCCCAAACTTTGGGGTGGCTGTGTCTTTTTGATTTTAATTTCCCTAATCTATAGGACCATAAGTGGAAGTGCCCTAGGCTCTGTTGCTTTGTTTTTTAGATGTTTCAGGAAATACCATACACTTCTCCAGAGTGGCTGTTGGAAATTTACATCCCGCCCATCAGCCTAAGTAGGCTCCCAGTTCTCCATGGCCTGTCCTGCCTTTCTGGATTTTACACTTTTTTCAGATGGCCCTTTTGACCGGGGGGCAGTGAGACTTCATTGTAGTGCAGATTTCCTTTGCAAGCTTGCTTGGTTGGCCAAAAAGGGCGTATGCGTTTTTTCCTGAATATATTCAGGAAAAAACGCATACGTCCTTTTTGGCCAAGTGCATCATTGTGGACGTTCTGCCTCTTTTCCTATGCTTTACATGCAATTCCAGTCTACCTCCTGAAATCGGTTTCCTGCAATTCTGCCCCAATTTCAAGTCCTCTTGGCAGCCTTACTTCAATATATTTTTGGACGATAGCTGTCATTTAGAACTCTGAATGTTTGTGAATTACAGTGCCCCTGAGCTACTTTCTTCAACTCGCTTTCTTGTGAGCTGGCCGCAACACCGCAGGATTGCTTCAGGCCCTAGTGTGGTTCCGGCACGGCTCGCTGAGCCTTTGGTTAATTCCTCTTCCTGGTGGGAAATGAGAGTAAAATTTGCCCGTCCAGACACCTCCAGCTAGTCTCTCATTGGTTCTCCCTATTCCTGTTAATTTTCCACAGAAATTGCAAACTGGGCCAAACAGGAGTTTAAAGGCACTGACTCTCCAAGTGGGGAGAGTGTTAGTAAAGCATCTGGAATGTTGCACCCGAGTACCAGGGGACGAAAACTGAGACACATTTGAACACGTTTCCCGATCACACGGTGGATCATACTCTGGGTTCCACATGCATGTTTTAGCTGAAGGAAGAATCCCTTAAACCTGGAGAGTTGAGAACCATGGAATGGGTACCATGCAATATGACTTCAAAGGGTCTGCATTTGCTCACCGAACCTCACCAATCCTATCACTGCTGCGTTTATGCCGCTGTACACACGCTTGATTCTCTTTCGTAGACATATCAATCCATAGGTTTTAAGATTCTTACTAGTCAGGTATATTCTCAGGCGTTTAATATGGGGTGTTGAGTCCACTTCGTTGAGCAAGCAGTAGCTCTTGTCTATTACATATTTGTCTTATGAAAAGGTATCTGTGCTAATTTCAATCTCTGGTTTTATGTAGCACCCCAACTCACCTTTCCCCTTAAGCAAGCATAAGTTGGTTTTCGACATTTGAGACCCTATTCTGTTTTGTAATTCAGTTCCTGTGTAGGCAAGTTTACATTCCGTGTATTAGTGATATCTTATGATGTTTCTTTTTCTGTGTGACTTATTTCACTTAGAATCATCGTACCTGAATCCACTCATTATGCTGCTACTGGCCTGATGACATAGATTTCATTGCTGAGTGGTATTGCATTGTACGTAAGTACCACAACTTCTTTATCCATTTTTCGCTTTCTGCAATATTGAACTTGTACCGTAAACGAGGTTCTTGTAAACAGAGCCATCCCAAATTTTGGGGTGGCTGTGTCTTTTTGATTTTAATTTCCCTAAGCTATAGGACCATAAGTGGAAGTGCCCTAGACTCTGTTGCTTTGTTTTTTAGATGTTTCAGGAAACACCATACACTTCTCCAGAGTGGCTGTTGGCAATTAACATCCCGCCCATCAGAATAAGAAGGCTCCCAGTTCTCCATGGCCTGTCCTGCCTTTCTGGATTTTACACTTTTTTCAGATGGCCCTTTTGACCGGGGGGCAGTGAGACTTCATTGTAGTGCAGATTTCCTTTGCAAGCTTGCTTGGTTGGCCAAAAAGGGCGTATGCGTTTTTTCCTGAATATATTCAGGAAAAAACGCATATGCCCTTTTTGGCCAAGTGCATCATTGTGGACGTTCTGCCTCTTTTCCTATGCTTTACATGCAATTCCAGTCTACCTCCTGAAATCGGTTTCCTGCAATTCTGCCCCGCTTTCAAGTCCTCTTGGCAGCCTTACTTCAATATATTTTTGGACGATAGCTGTCATTTAGAACTCTGCAGGTTTGTAAATTACAGTG
>NW_027136292.1:0-23019 GCF_039906515.1 Pseudorca crassidens | reverse complement strand
ATGTCTTTCCAAGGTCCTGACACTGTCCCTAAGAAAGCCCTGTCGCTGTCCCTAAGTGAAGGCCTGAGGCTGTGCCTAACTCAGGCCCTGAAGCTATGCCTAACTGAGGCCTTGTCGCTGTGACTACCTCAGACCCTCATCATGTCTTTAACTAAGACCCTATTGCTGATCCAACAAAGACCCTGATGCAGCTCCTACATCACGCCCTGACAGTGTTCCCAGCTAAGGGCCTGACGCTAGGCCTCACTCAGGCCCTGTCACTCTCCCAAAGTCAGGCTCTGATGCTGTCCCTACCTGAAGCCATGATACTGGTCCTAAATAAGGCCCCGATACTATCAGTAACTAAGGTCTTGACACTATCCCTAGGTCATTTCCTGACACGATCCCTAAACTTTACCCTAACCCTATCCCTAGCAAATGTCCTGCCTCTTAAGCTAAGTGAAGCCCTTATGTTGTGAATACCTCAGACCCCGTATTTAGTCCCAAGGCCCTGACACTGTCCCTAACTAAGGCCTAGATGCTTGTCCTAAATCCGGCCCTGACACTGTCCCTAACTGAGGCCCTAACACTATTCCTAACTCAGTCCCTGACACTGTACCTAACAAAGGCTCTGATATTCGTCCTAAGTCAGGCCCTGGCACTGTCACTAAGGCCCTGCTGCCATCAATATCTAAAGTCCTGACATTATCCTGAGCTAATATCCTGACCCATGTCTTGCCAAGGTCCTGAAACTGTTCCAAAGTAAGCCATGACCCTGTCCCTAAGTGAGGCCCTGAGGCTGTCCCTAACAGAGGCCCTGAGAATGTCTTTAACGAAGACCCTAATGCTGATCCTACAGAGGCCCTTATCCTGCTCCTAGGTCATGCCCTGACACTGTCCCTCACTCAGGCCCTAAAGACAGGCCTCACTGGGCCCTGTTGCCGTACCTTAATTAGGCTCTGACGCTATCCCTACATCAAGCCCTGACACTGGTCCTGATTAAGGCCCTGACACTGGTCCTAACTAAGGCCCTGATGCTCTCAATAACTAAGGTCTTCACGCTATCCCTAGGTCATGTCCTGACACTATCCCTAGACCTTAACCTAACCTTGTCTTTAGCTAATGTCGAGCCTCTTATGATAACTAAATCCCTATGCTGTCCCTAACTAAGGCCCTGAGTTTAGTCCCGAGGCTGTGAACCTGTCCCTAACTGAGGCCTGGAGGCTGTCCTTAACAAAGGCCCTCAACTTATCTTTAACTGAGGCCCTGACACTCTCCCTAATTAAGGACTGAGGCTGTCTCTAACTAAGGCCCTGAGTCTGTCTTTAACTAGTGGCCTCACTCTTTCCCTAACAAAGGTCCTGACACAGTCCCTAACTAAGACCCTGATACGGTCCCTATAACTTGAGCTGTCCCTCATTAATGCCCTGATGTGGCCCATAAATGATGTACTGAAGACGGCACTAAGGTCCAGACAATGTCACTAATGACCCAAAATGTCTCTTACTAAGGCCCTCAAATTACCTCTGAGACCTTAATGATGTCCGTAACTAAGTCCCTGACACTATCTCTAAGACCCTCAAGTTATCTTTAACTGAGGCCATGACAGTGTCCCTAATGAAGAACCTGACACTGTCTCTAACTAAGGCCCTGAGTCTGTCTTTACCTAACAGCCTCACTCTTTCCCCCCAACTACTCCCTGACGCTGCCCCTGCCCAAGGCCCTGACGGTGTGCCTAATTGCCTGAGCTGTCTTTCACTAATACCCTGACCCTGTCCATAACTAACACCCTGATGATGTCCCTAACGAACAGCCTGAAGTGTCTCTTACTAAGGCCCTCAAGTTTTTCTCTGAGGCCCTGACACTCTCCCTAATTAAGGCCTTGACACTGTCTGTAAGTAATGGCCTGATGCAGCTCCTACCTGAGATGCTGATGCTCTCACTAAGACCTTGAAGTCTCTACCTGAGAAGCTGACACTGTCTGTAACTAATTTCCTGACTTTTTCCTTAACTAACATCCTAATTTTGTCCCTAAATAACGCCCTGACACTGGTCCTAACTACGGCCCTGACGCTGACCCTATCTAAGGCCCTGACGATGTCCCTCATAGACTTAGATGTCCCTCACTGGGGTCCTGATCCTGTCCATTACTAAGGCCCTGAATATGTGCCTGAGGACGTCTCTGACCCTGTCCTAAGGCCCTGACCCTCTTCCTAACTAAGGGTCTTGATGCTGTCTCTACAGAAGGCCCTGACACTGCCCCTAAATAACGGCCTGACACTGGTCCCAAGTATTGGACCTGATCCTGACCATAACTAAGGCCCTGAAGATGTCCCTCATTATGTCTCTGACACTGCCCTTAATACGCCTCTGACATTGTCCCTAGCTAATGGCCTAAGCTATAATTTACAAAGTCCCTAACACTATCCCCAAGACTGTGACATCCTCCCTAACTTAGACTTTGATGCTGTCCCTTAGTGCCTAAGCGGTCACAAAATAACACCCTGATTCTGTTCCTAAGGCCCTGAATATATCCCTAAGAAAGTCTCTGAAGTGTCCCTAACTAACGGCCTAAACTGTCTCTTACGAAGGCCCTCAAGTGATCTCTGAAGGCCTGACAACACTGTCCCTAACTAAGGCCCTGTTGCTGGCCCTAACTAACGTCCCGATGCTCTTCCTAACTAAGGCCTTGATGCCGATTCTACCTGAGGCCCTAAAACTGTCTGTAACTAATGACCTCTTTCCCTAACACCCTAATTTTGTCCCTCATTAATGCCCTGACACTGGTCAATACTACAGCCCTGATGCTGGCCCAATCTAAGGCCTTGACGATGTCCCTAATAGCCTTAGATGTCCCTCACTGTTGGCCTGACCCTGTCCCTCACCAAGGCCCTGACCCTCTTCCTAACTAAGGCTGTGATGATGTCTCTACCTGAGGCACTGTCACTGTCTATAATAACGGCCGACTCTTTCCCTAACACGCTGATGCTCTCCCTAATAGCCTCATGTACCTCTCAATAACACCCTGATCCTGTCCATAACCAAGGCCCTGAATATGTCCCTAAGTATGTCTCTGACGCTGTCCTTAACTAAGGCCCTGATGCTCTCTCTACCTAAGGCACTGACACTATCTATAATAATGGCCTCTTTCCCTAACTAATACCCTGATGCTATCCCTAATTGAGGCCCTGAAGATGTCCCTAATACCCTTAGGTGTTCCTCTGTATCACCCTGATCCTGTCCGTAACTAAGGCCCTGAATATGTCCCTAGGTAAGTCTCTGACGCTGTCCCTAACTAAGGCCGTGATGCTGTCTCTACCTCAGAATCTGAAATTCTAATGTCCTGACTCTCCCTAACGAACATCCTAACGCTGCCCCTAAGTGAGGCCCCGACACTCTTCTTAACTAAGGACTTGCCGCTGTCTCTACCTAAAACCCTGACACTGTCTGTAACTAATGACCTGACTCGTTCCCTAACTAACACCCTAGTTTTGGCCCTAACTGACGCCCTGACACTGGTTCTAATTATGGCCATGATGCTGGCTCTAAAGCCCTGAAGATATCCCTAAGTAACAGCCTGAACTGTGTCTAACTAAGGCTCTCACGTTCTCTCTAACTGAAGCACTGACACTGTCCCTAACTTAGGCCCTGATGCTGTCCCTTACAGTCTAAGCTGTCACCAAATAATGCCCTGATCCTGTCCATAACTAAGGCCCTGAACATGTCCCTAAGCACATCTCTGACAATGTCCTTAACAGCCTGAACTCTCTTCAAGTTATCTCTGAGGCTCTGACACTGGCCCTTCCTAAGGCCTCACCCCGGGGTTGTCCCAAGCTTCCGGGCAGTTTTCTCTTGTCCGCATCTCTAGCCAGCTGCCTGCCATCAGCCACTCTAAGATTCTGCGATGCAGTGGTCCCATGTGGGATGTGCCTGTGTAGGCTCACCTGCGGGAGGAGAGTCATGGCCACTCTGCCCTCCAGGGGGCTGCGGTCAGGGTAGGAGTCTCTCAGCCAGTGTCTGGACACAGGGTTCTGTGTCCTTGTTTGTTGTAAATCCCTTGGAGTTACCTCTAACATCTTTTAAGTGGATATCCCCCTCAGCATATTTATAATATAAATTACTTACCACACTAAAATCCAGGAATGACATTATTAGAATGAGCAGGAGACACTGGATGCCCCCCCAATGATCTACTACTTGGAGGATTTAAAATTCTAATGAGAAAACACTCACTCTCCTCACCCTCTTGGGCGTCAGCACAAGGCGGGAATCAGCTGCATTCCTTATTTATCCCTCTGAGTTTCCAGAACCTTTCCTTCGAGAAGAAATCTCTGGGCTCTGCCGGAGCTGTGAGTGGTGGCTGTCAGGTAAATCTGAGACTGAAAAGCAAGAGGAAGAAAGACAGAGGAGGAGATGAGAATCGGTGACAGGGAGAAGCAGGGGCGTCCAGGTTCAATCTCAGGCTGAGAGTCTGGGTTACTCTCCAGCGAAGCTAAGGACCACCAGGGTCCGGCCCCACTGGCCTTGTCACCTGGTGTGGGGACTGGGGACAGCCAAACCCCCATGGCCACTCTCAGAGAAATCAGGGAGGTGGGAGGGCACCCCTGAGAGCCAGATTGAAAATGTTCACGCTGTGAAATAATAAGATGCCCTTTCCGAAAAGTGAAGACTGTCCCCTTGGTTCTCAAACACTTGCAAATACTCTGTGTCCTTCTGGAGGCATGCTGAAGCCTTCAGCCTTTGAGGGCAGTAATGGGAGTGCATCTGGGCTCAAAACCATCCAGCATTCACCCCCTGAGGGTGCTGAGGATGACCCGTGTCCACCCCTCGGGTGCTGTGGGGCCTGAAATCCCCTGATCACCGAGGACGGGAGGGGCCGCACAGACACTCCCCTGGACCACCGGGGGCTTGGCTGCTGGGCTACAGTCCTTTATCAGAGACATGGTTTGCAAACATCTTGGGCCATTTTGGATGGTGGATTATCTTATTCCTTGCTCCTTTTATACACAACTGTTTTTCACTTTGAGGAATTCCAATTCATCTATTTTGTCTTTTGTTGCTTGTGCTTTTGGTAGATCTAAGAAATCATGACCAAATCCAAGGTCATGAAGATTTACTCTCATGTTTTCTTCTACGAGTTTTATAATTTTGGTTCTTGCATCTAGGCCTTTGGTCCATTTTGCGTTGATTTTGTATATGGGGTGGGGGGAGGTAAGGGTCCAACTTTACTCTTCTGCATGTGGGTATCCAGTTGTTCCAGAACCTGTGCTCACTCTTTGGGCGAAAATACCTGCAAATGATGCGACCAACAAGGGCTTAATTCTAAAATATACAAACAGCTCATACAACTCAAAAAAGAAAAAAAATCAAAAAATAGGCAGAAGGTCTAAACAGACATTTCTCCGAAGACATACAGATGGCCAAGAGGCACCTGAAAAGATGTTCCACATCACTAATTATTAGAGAATGCAAATCAAAACTACAGTGAGTTACCACCTCACAGTGGTCAGAATGGCCATCATTAAAATGTGTAGAAATAAATGCTGGAAGGGGTGTGGAGAAAAGGGAACCCTCCTACACTACTGGTGGGAATGTAAATTGATGCAGCCACTATGGAATACAGTATGGAGGTTCCTCAAAAGCTAAAAACAGAATTACCATATGAACCAGCAATCCCACTCCTGGGCACACATCCAGACAAAACTATAATTCAAAAAGATACGTGCGCCCCAGCATTCACAGCAGCACTATTCACAATAGCCAAGACACGGAAGCAACCTGAATGTCCCTCAACAGATGAATGGATATAGAAGATGTGGTACATATATACAATGGAATATTACTCAGCCATAAAACAGAATGAAATAATGCCATTTGCAGCTACATGGATGGACCTAGAGATTATCATACAAAGTGAAGTAAGTCAGACAGAGAACAACAAATACCATATGATATCACTTATATCTGGATTATAAAATGAGACCCAAATGAACCTATCTGCAGAACAAAAACAGACTCACAAATATAGAAAACAGACTTGTGGTTGTCAAGGGGAAGACAGGGGAGAGGGATGGATTGGGAGTTTGGGATTAGTAGATGCAAATTATTATATATAGGATGGATAAACAAGGTCTTACTGTACAGCACAGGGAACTATATTCAATACCCTGTAATTAATCATAATGGAAAAGAATATGAAAAATATGTATAGGACTTCCCTGGTGGTGCAGTGGTTGAGAGTCTGCCTGCCGAAGCAAGGGACACGGGTTAGTGCCCCGGTCCAGGAGGATCCCACATGCCACAGAGCGGCTGGGCCCGTAAGCCATGGCCGCTGAGCCTGCGCGTCCGGAGCCTGTGCTCCGCAACGGGAGAGGCCACAACAGTGAGAGGCCCACGTACCGCAAAAATATATGTATATATATGTATGTATGTATATATGAATCACTTTGCTGTACAGTAGAAATTAACACGACATTGTAGGTCAACTATACTTCAGTATCAATTAGTTTGAAGGCACTTTTATAAATTAGGTCTTATTTCTCTTGTCCTTTCATCCTGGGACAAATGTGTAACAGAAACATTTGTTTACCTCCAGTAATAACCTGGATTACTCCGGGATGAACTCATATCACACAGAACTTTAACTGTTGAACAAACCATGAATACCAGTTACACCATGGGATGTCCTGATCCAATATAAAGTTTGTAAACCTTGTATCAAGCCTGCAGAATCCACTAAATTTGGAAATTCAAACTGAAATGAAGCCACCTACCCCATGACTTCTCCACAACTAGTTATACAACATCAACTGGAAACCATATACAATCAAATGAATGTAGACAGAAACGACTATAGCCTTCCTTTTTTTGCCTTTTACATGAAGATGGTATTTAACGTGATGTCTTGGGCTGTTTCAGGGTGTTACTCAATTTCCTGGGTATCTGCCATGCACACAGGAGGTACCCATGTTAGTTAACTTGCTTGTGCAACTATATGAAGGTAGTTAATACCACAAAACTGTATACGTAAAGTGAATTAAATGCTAAAGTCGTGTTTTGTATTTTTAATGACAATGAAAAAAAAGTGCAGCGCTGATATTTGTTACAAAAATGAACATTAAAAACATTCTTAGTGAAAAAGCCATATAGAAAAGGCCACCTAGATCCCATATTCATCTTGTCTGCTTCAAATCCATCACGGTTGTCCAAATGAGGGGGAAACTCAGTAATGGGTCCAGAAAAAGAAAACCGGATCAGGATGGAAAAAGACATTTTCATACAGTTGGGACAGTAGGTGAAAGTTGAAGTGGGGCTGAGTATTAAATTATAATGTGGACATCAGGATTTCTTCATTTAGGGGTTATGTGCTGGTTCCGTGGGCAAAACACACTGAGCATTTTGTGTGAAGTGGCAAATGTGAGTACTTTTTGCCATTATTGCAACTTTTCTGTACATTTTAAATTACTGGAAAGTAAATTACTTTTCTAGACAACGATGTCAGTATCATGCCAGAAACTCAGATAAGACAGACATCAAATTTTGTTATAGAGGCCAAGACTTACCCAGACCACGTTCAACCAAAGTTGTGATACTTATTTCCCTTGGCGGAGTCCGCATGGTATGAAGAGGCACCGTGGGAAGAGTATATTAGTAGCTACCATCTCTTGGGTCCTGTGGACTACCTGGGGTGCAGTAGAAACTGTGAGATTTTAGTATTTAAATTTTTCACATTACTTCAAAAAATATGTTAAAAAATAAATTCAGTAAAGTTGCAAAATATGGAATCAGTATACACAAATCAGTTTTGTTTCTATACACTAATAATGATCCACCAGCAAGAAAAATTAAGAAAACAATCCCATTTACAATTCCATCAAAAAGAACGAACTATTTAGCAATAAATTTAACCAAGGACATGAAAGACCTATACTCAGAAAACTATAAAGCATTGATAAAGATACTGAAGACAAAATCAAAAACAGTATTCCATGCTCATGCATCAGAAAAATTACTATTATTAAAGTGTTTGGGAGAGGGGGAAGATGGCGGAAGAGTAAGACGTGGAGATCACCTTCCTCCCCACAGATACACCAGAAATACATCTACACGTGGAACAACTCCTACAGAACACCTACTGAACGCTGGCAGAAGACCTCAGAACTCCCAAAAGGCAAGAAAGTCCCCACGTACCTGGGTAGGACAAAAGAAAAAAGAATAAACAGAGACAAAAGCATAGGGACGGGCCCTGCACCAGTGGGAGGGAGCTGTGAAGAAGGAAAGGTTTCCACACACTAGAAGCCCCTTCACGGGCGGAGACTGCGGGGGCGGAGGTGGAAGCTTCGGAGCCGCGGAGGAGAGCGCAGCAACAGGGGTGCAGAGGGCAAAGCAGGGAGATTCCCGCACAGAGGATTGGTGCCAACCTGCACTCACCAGCCCGAGAGGCTTGTCTGCTCACCCACTGGGGCGGGCGGGGCTGGGAGTTGAGGAGCGCAGGGAGAGGACTGGGGGTGGCGGCGTGAACACAGCCTGCAGGGGGTTAGTGCCCCACGGCTGGCCGGGAGGGAGTCCGGGGAAAAGAAGGGAGAGGGGAGGGGGGGGAAGGGGAAAGTCTGGACCTGCGAAGAGGCAAGAGACTTTTTCTTCCCTCTTTGTTTCCTGGTGCGTGAGGAGAGGAGATTAAGAGCGCTGCTTAAAGGAGCTCCGGAGACGGCGCGAGCCGCGGCTAACAGCGCGGACCCCAGAGACGGGCATGAGACGCTAAGGCTGCTGCTGCCACCAACAAGAAGCCTGTGTGCGAGCACAGGTCACTCTCCACACCTCCCTTCCGGGGAGCCTGTGCAGCCCGCCACTGCCAGGGTCCCGGGATCCAGGGACAACTTCCCCAGGAGAATGCAGGCTACTGCAACATCACACTGGCCTCTGCTGCCGCAGGCCCGCCCCACACTCCGTGCCCCTCCCTCCCCCTGGCCTGAGTGAGCCAGAGCCCCCGAATCAGCGGCTCCTTTAACCCCGTCCTGTCTGAGCAAACAAACAGATGCCCTCCCGCGACCTACACGCAGAGGCGGGGCCAAATCCAAAGCTGAGCCCCGGGAGCTGTGCGAACAAAGAGTAAGGGAAATCTCTCCCAGCAGCCTCAGAAACAGCGGATTAAAGCTCCACAATCAACTTGATGTACCCTGCACCTGTGGAATACATGAATAGACAACGAATCATCCCAAATTGAGGAGGTGGACTTTGAGAGCAAGGTTTATGATTTTTTCCCCTTTTCCTCTTTTTGTGAGTGTGTATGTGTATGCTTCTGTGTGAGATTTTGTCTGTATAGCTTTGCTTCCACCATTTGTCCTGGGTTCTATCCATCCGGTTTTGTATTTTTGGGGGGGTTTTTTAAAAAAAATTTTCTTAATAATTATTTTTTAATTTAATAACTTTATTATATTTTATCTTACTCTATTTTATTTTACTTGATCTTCTTTCTTTCTTTCTTTTATTCCTTCCTTCCCTCCTTTCTTCCTTCCTCCCTCCCTCCCTCCCTCGTTTCTTTCTTTCCTTCTTTCCTTCTTTCTTTCTTTCTACTTCTACTAATTCTTTCTTTCTACTTTTTCTCCCTTTTATTCTGAGCCGTGTGGATGAAAGGCTCTTGGTGCTGCAGCCAGGAGTCAGTGCGGTGCCTCTGAGGTGGGAGAGCCAACTTCAGGACACTGGTCCACAAGAGACCTCCCAGCTCCACATAACATCAAACGGCTAAAATCTCCCAGAGATATCCATCTCAACACCAGCACCCAGCTTCACTCAACGACCAGCAAGCTACAGTGCTGGACACCCTATGCCAAAAAACTAGCAAGAGAGGAACACAACCCCACCCATTAGCAGAGAGACTGCCTAAAATCATAATAAGTTCACAGACACCCCAAAACACACCACCAGACGTGAACCTGCCCACCAGAAAGACAAGATCAAGCCTCATCCACCAGAACACAGGCACTAGTCCCCTCCACCAGGAAGCCTACACAACCCACTGAACCAACCTTAGCCACGGGGGACAGACACCAAAAACAACGGGAACTACGAATCTGCAGCCTGCAAAAAGGAGACCCCAAACACAGTAAGATAAGCAACATGAGAAGACAGAAAGACACAGCAGATGAAGGAGCAAGATAAAAACCCACCAGACCTAACAAATGAAGAGGAAATAGGCAGTCTACCTGAAAAAGAATTCAGAGTAATGATAGTAAAGATGATCCAAAATCTTGGAAATAGAATGGAGACAATGCAAGAAACATTTAACAAGGACCTAGAAGAACTAAAGATGAAACAAACAATGATGAACAGCACAATAAATGAAATTAAAAATACTCTAGATGGGAGCAATAGCAGAATAACTGAGGCAGAAGAATGGATAACTGACCTGGAAGATAAAATAGTGGAAGTAACTACTGCAGAGCAGAATAAAGAATAAAGAATGAAAAGAACTGAGGACAGTCTGAGACCTCTGGGACAACATTAAACACACCAACATTCGAATTGTAGGGGTTCCAGAAGAAGAAGAGAAAAGGAAAGGGACTGACAAAATATTGGAAGAGATTATAGTTGAAAACTTCCCTAATATGGGAAAGGAAATAGTTAATCAAGTCCAGGAAGCACAGAGAGTCCAATACAGGATAAATCAAAGGAGAAATATGCCAAGACACATATTAATCAAACTGTCAAAAATTAAATACAAAGAAAACATATTAAAAGCAGCAAGGGAGGGCATCCCTGGTGGTGCAGTGGTTGAGAGTCCACCTGCTGATGCAAGGGACACGGGTTCGTGCCCCAGTCTGGGAAGATCCCACATGCCGCGGAGTGGCTGGGCCTGTGAGCCATGGCCGCTGAGCCTGCGTGTCCGGAGCCTGTGCTCCAAAACGGGAGACACCACAACAGTGAGAGGCCCACGTACTGCAAAAAAAAAAAAAAAAAAAAAAAAAGCAGCAAGGGAAAAACAACAAATAACACACAAGGAAATCCCTATAAATTTAACAGCTGATCTTTCAGCAGAAACTCTGCAAGCCAGAAGGGACTGGCAGGACATATTTAAACTGATGAAGGAGAAAAAACTACAACCAAGATTACTCTACTCAGCAAGGATCTCATTAAGATTTGATGGAGAAATTAAAACCTTTACAGATAAGCAAGAGCTGAGAGAGTTCAGCACCACCAAACCAGCTTTACAACAAATGCTAAAGAATCTTCTCTAGGCAAGAAACACAAGAGAAGGAAAAGACCTATAATAACAAACCCAAAACAATTAAGAAAATGGGAATAGGAACATACATATCAATAATTACCTTAAATGTAAATGGATTAAATGCTCCCACCAAAAGACACAAACTGGCTGAATGGATACAAAAACAAGACCCATATATATGCTGTCTACTAGACACCCACTTCAGACCTAGAGACACATACAGACTGAAAGTGAGGGTATGGAAAAAGATATTCCATGCAAATGGAAACCAAAAGAAAGCTGGAGTAGCAATTCTCATATCAGACAAAATAGACTTTAAAATAAATACTATTACTAGAGACAAATAAGGACACTACATAATGATCAAGGGATTGATCCAAGAAGAAAATATAACAATTGTAAATATTTATGCACCCAACATAAGAGCACCTCAATACATAAGGCAAATACTAACAGCCATAAAAGGGGAAATCAACAGTAACACACTCATAGTAGGGGACTTTAACACTCCACTTTCACCAATGGACAGATCATCCAAAATGAAAATAAATAAGGAAACACAAGCTTTAAATGATACATTAAACAAGATGGACTTAATTGATATTTATAGGACATTCCATCCAAAAACAACAGAATATACATTTTTCTCAAGTGCTCATGGAACATGCTCCAGGATAGATCATATCTTGGGTCACAAATCAAGGCTCGGTAAATTTAAGAAAATTGAAATTGTATCAAGTATCTTTTTCTGACCACAACGCTATGAGACTAGACATCAATTACAGGAAAAGATCTGTTAAAAAATACAAACACATGGAGGCTAAACAATACACGACTTAATAACGAAGTGATCACTGAAGAAATCAAAGAGGAAATCAAAAAATACTTAGAAACAAATGACAATGGAGACACGACGACCCAAAACCTATGGGATGCAGCAAAAGCCGTTCTAAGAGGGAAGTTTATAGCAATACAATCCTACCTTAAGAAACAGGAAACATCTCGAATAAACAACCTAACCTTGCATCTAAAGAAATTAGAGAAAGAAGAACAAAAAACCCGCAAAGTTAGCAGAAGGAAAGAAATCATAAAGATCAGATCAGAAATAAATGAAAAAGAAATGAAGGAAACGATAGCAAAGATCAATAAAACTAAAAGCTGGTTCTTTGAGAAGATAAACAAAATTGATAAACCGTTAGCCAGATTCATTCAAGGAAAAAAGGGAGAAGACTCAAATCAACAGAATTAGAAATTAGAAATGAAAAAGGAGAAGTAACAACTGACACTGCAGAAATACAAAAGATCATGAGAGAGTACTACAAACAACTCTATGCCAATAAAATGGACAACCTGGAAGAAATGGACAAATTCTTAGAAATGCACAACCTGCCAAGGCTGAATCAGGAAGAAATAGAAACTATGAACAGACCAATCACAAGCACTGAAATTGAAACTGTGATTAAAAATCTTCCAACAAACAAAAGCCCAGGACCAGATGGCTTCACAGGCGAATTCCATCAGACATTTAGAGAAGAGCTAACACTTATCCTTCTCAAACTCTTCCAAAATATAGCAGAGGGAGGAACACTTCCAAACTCATTCTACGAAGCCACCATCACCCTGAAACCAAAAACACACAAGGATGTCACAAAGAAAGAAAACTACAGGCCAATATCACTGATGAACATAGATGCAAAAATCCTCAACAAAATACTAGCAAACAGAATCCAACAGCACATTAAAAGGATCATACACCATGATCAAGTGGGGTTTATTCCAGGAATGCAAGGATTCTTCAATATACATAAATCAATCAATGTGATACACCATATTAACAAATTGAAGGAGAAAAACCATATGGTCATCTCAATAGATGCAGAGAAAGCTTTTGACAAAATTCAACACCCATTTATGATAAAAACCCTCCAGAAAGTAGCCATAGAGGGAACTTTCCTCAACATAATAAAGGCCATATATGACAAACCCACAGCCAACATCGTCCTCAATGGTGAAAAACTGAAAGCATTTCCACTAAGATCAGGAACAAGACAAGGCTGCCCACTCTCACCACTCCTATTCAACATAGTTTTGGAAGTTTTAGCCACAGCAATCAGAGAAGAAAAGGAAATAAAACGAATCCAAATCGGAAAAGAAGAAGTAAAGCTGTCACTGTTTGCAGATGACATGATACTATACATAGAGAATCCTAAAGATGCTACCAGAAAACTACAAGAGCTAATCAATGAATTTGGTAAATTAGCAGGTTACAAAATTAATGCACAGAAATCTCTGCCATTCCTATACACTAATGATGAAAGATCTGAAAGTGAAATCAAGAAAACACTTCCACTTACCATTGCAACAAAAAGAATAAAATATCTAGGAATAAAACTACCTAAGGAGACAAACGACCTGTATGCAGAAAATTATAAGACACTGATGAAAGAAATTAAGGATGATACAAACAGATGGAGAGGTATGCCATGTTCTTGGATTGGAAGAATCAACATTGTGAAAATGATTCTACTACCCAAATCAAGCTACATATTCAATGCAATCCCTATCAAACTACCACTGGCATTTTTCACAGAACTAGATCAAAAAATTTCACAATTTGTATGGAAACACAAAAGACCCCGAACAGCCAAAGCAATCTTGAGAACGAAAAACGGAGCTGGAGGAATCAGGCTCCCTGACTTCAGACTATACTACAAAGCTACAGTAATCAAGACAGTATGGTACTGGCACAAAAACAGAAATATAGATCAATGGAACAGGATAGAAAGCCCAGAGATAAACCCACGCACATATGGTCACCTTATCTTTGATAAAGGAGGCAGGAATGTACAGAAGAGAAAGGACAGCCTCTTCAATAAGTGGTGCTGGGAAAACTGGAAGGGTACATGTAAAAGTATGAGATTACATCACTCCCTAACACCATA
Organism: Pseudorca crassidens; assembly: GCF_039906515.1. Lineage (NCBI taxonomy): Eukaryota > Metazoa > Chordata > Mammalia > Artiodactyla > Delphinidae > Pseudorca > Pseudorca crassidens. The sequence continues at coordinate 8,874 of NW_027136292.1, read as the reverse complement.
CACAAAAATAAGCTCAAAACGATTAAAGACCTAAATGTAAGGCCAGAAACTATCAAAGTCTTAGAGGAAAACATAGGCAGGACACTCTATGACATAAATCACAGCAAGATCCTTTTTGACCCACCTTCTAGAGAAATGGAAATAAAAACAAAAATAAACAAATGGAACCTAATGAAACTTAAAAGCTTTTGCACAGAAAAGGAAACCATAAACAAGACCAAAAGACAACCCTCAGAATGGGAGAAAATATTTGCAAACGAAGCAACTGACAAAGGATTAATCTCCAAAATATACAAGCAACACATGCAGCTCAATATCAAAAAAAACAAACAACCCAATCCAAAAATGGGCAGAAGACCTAAAGAGACATTTCTCCAAAGAAGATATACAGACTGCCAACAAACACATGAAAGAATGCTCAACATCACTAATCATTAGAGAAATGCAAATCAAAACTACAATGAGATATCATCTCACACCAGTCAGAATGGCCATCATCAAAAAATCTAGAAACAATAAATGCTGGAGAGGGTGTGGAGAGAAGGGAACACTCTTGCACTGCTGCTGGGAATGTGAATTGGTACAGCCTCTATGGAGAACAGTATGGAGGTTCCTTAAAAAACTACAAATAGAACTACCATATGACCCAGCAACCCCACTACTGGGCATATACCCTGAGAAAACCATAATTCAAAAAGAGTCATGTACCAAAATGTTCATTGCAGCTCTATTTACAATAGCCCGGAGATGGAAACAACCTAAGTGCCCATCATCAGATGAATGGATAAAGAAGATGTGGCACATATATACAATGGAATACTACTCAGCCATAAAAAGAAACGAAATTCAGCTATTTGTAATGAGGTGGATAGACCTAGAGTCTGTCATACAGAGTGAATTAAGTCAGAAATAGAAAGACAAATACCATATGCTGACACATATATATGGAACTTAAGGGAAAAAAATGTCGTTAAGAACCTAGGGGTAAGACAGGAATAAAGACACAGACCTACTAGAGAATGAACTTGAGGATATGGGGAGGGGGAAGGGTAAGCTGTGACAAAGTGAGAGAGTGGCATGGACATATATACACTACCAAACGTAAAATAGATAGCTAGTGGGAAGCAGCCGCATAGCATAGGGAGATCAGCTCGGTGCTTTGTGACCACCTAGAGGGGTGGGATAGGGAGGGTGGGAGGGAGGGAGATGCAAGAGGGAAGAGATATGGGAACATATATATAACTGATTTACTTTTTTATAAAGCAGAAACTAACACACCATTGTAAAGCAATTATACTCCAATAAAGATGTAAAAAAAAAAAAGTTTATTCTACCTAAAACCATCAACAAACAGTGCCAGGAAAACTAGACACCAGTCTCCAAAGAACGACACTGGTCACCATGTACACTGCACATAAAACTAACTAAAAGCGCACAGTATTCCACATTAAACCCTTTCTCTCCTGAGTGCCCTGAAGATGCACCCCGCCCACCCAGCGGTCAGCTGCACAGGAGGATTCTCCACACTTGCTCATTTTTTCCTCTTGTGGAGTCTCCTCACCAGTGGCTCCTGAGAAAACCCAGCTCGTCAGTGTGGAGAATGCCTCATGGTCCAGAAACCTAAGCCCTGACAGGAGACAAAGCTCCTGTCTGCTTGTCACAGAGCAAAGTCTGTGGACAGGGTGCACCTGTGCCCCCAGGGTCACACAGGTGGGTTCGGCGCCCCCTGTGGGATGTGAGAAAAGTGCCGGGAGTGCCGCACTCACAAACCCAGAGGCCTCATCTGGGAGGCAGTTCTGCTGTATATACTAAGTTTGGAAATCCAAACTGAAATGGAGCCGAGTATCTCACTGTATCTTCTCAAAAGAGGGTTAAGGAGCAATTAATTACAAACCATATGCAATGAAATGAATGTAGACACAAACTTTACGACTTAACCCAAAATTCACGCAAAATGCCCATAGGCAAATTTCAATTACCAAACTATAAAAATCCTAGGAAAAAAAGGTAATCTACATGACTTTGGGTCTGGTGACCTTATTCAGAAAACCGGAAGACAAACCACAAACTGCAAGAAACTATTTCCAAAACACATGTCTGGTAAAGGATTTGCACTCAAATTATGCCAACAACGCCATTAAAATTTGGTAAAGGTAGAAACACACACCTGCCCCAAGAAGATAAACAGGCAGTAAATAAGCATACAAGAATATACTCAAGATGCTGGTGGATGCATGTACAACCAGCTTTGGAAGACACTTTGGCAGTTTTTTCCAAATCTAAAAAGTCTCACCTTAGGATCCAAGAAGTGTACCTCTTGTATTTAGACAACTGCTTTGAAAAACTGTGTTCAAACCAAAACTAGCATCAAGTAATGCACAGCAGCTCTATTCATAATGGCTAAAAACTTAAAGATATCAGGATGTCCTTCTGTAGATGAATTCATAAGCAAATTAGGGCACATACATGTCAAGGGGTGCAGAATACACCACCCCAAAATATGCCCATTTGACAAAAGGATTATTTTGGACTGATTAATTTAAGAAACAGCAGACCCAGGAGAATCTTTCAAAACCAAGTAGAAAATGCCCTTTTAGGAGGTACATTTACATTTATTAAGGATATCTCCATTTGTAAGAGTATGTCCCTCTCTGGACCAGGAATTGAATGATGACTAAATATCAAGAAAAGTTTGTTGGGACTCCCCTGCTGGTCCAGTGGTTAAGACTCCATGCTCCCAATGCAGGGGACCAGGGTTCAATCCCTGGTCAGGGAACTAGATCCCGCATGCTGCAATTAAGAGCCCGCATGCCGCAACTCAAGATTCCACAGGCCGCAACTAAGACCCAGCGCAGCCAAATAAATAAATGTTTAAAAAATTAAAAAAAGCTTTTCAATGAAATAGACCTGGATGTAAATCTGTGTAACAACCATACCCTTGTTTACTGGGCTTTGACTAATAACATCCCTTAAATGGCTGCCTCCATTCCCTAACATCTTGCTTTTGTTCTGAAGATAGCATTTAAGGTAACGGCTTGGGCCATTTCAGGGAGTGACTCAGTTTTCCTGGGTATCTTTCAAGTATACCGGAGGTACGCATGGTATATATTAAACTTCTGGTTTTTTTCTCCAGTTCGTCTCTTTTTCATTACAAGGGGGATCTCAATAAAGAACATAGAAGGGTAGAGGGAAAATTATTTTTCCTCTCATATACATGCAGTGCGATAGTATTCAGAGATATAAAGGAATGGACGACCATCAACCCGTGCAAAAAAAAAAAAATAGATGCACCTAACACTTACATTGCTAAGTGAAAGAATCCAGTCTGAAGAGCTACACACTGTATGACCTCCTTTATATGACATTCTAGAAAAGGCAAAACTGACACGGTAAGCAGTTTACGGAATATGTGGCTGAAACAGTCCATATGATACCTCAGTGGTGAATACCTGTCACTGCATCTGGCTACACCCACAGATCTTTACAACCCAACAAGTAAGTTACAATCTATCCAAACTTAGCTACCTAGGATATGGGAGTGTCAAAGACTGCAGTACAGAAGGTAACGAAGAAGCTAACTGATTCAGAAATGTATGAAAAAACTCGCTGTTGGTAGTGGGACAAACGGGCTGACCTAAGTTAACTATGGAAATGTACAGAATCTGTAGGCCAAAGACAAGATGTGCCGTACACACACAGGGGACTCTATGTTCTTTCCCAGGAGGGGCAGCAGCTAACAGTACTGAAACTACGATATCAGTCGGCAGATGGAACAAGCACTGAATTTAATAAATGACAAATGGTGGAAGCCAGGTTTCTTACCACTGGAGTTGGATGTTACAGTCAAACAAAGGGAGAAGGTTACAATATCCATGTCATAACAGATCCGCTTGGAGATATCAGTATTAACTCTCTTTAGCCTACACATAGTTCCACATGGAAATCTTTATAATTATGTGTATGTGCATAGGCTGGGATACATGCATATATTTCGATGTACTGTCAGCTGAGCATATTTAGCTCCCACATGTAAGTTTTTAATACCATTCTCTAATAAAAGGAACAAGGCCTCTTTGAAGAAAGGGCTGATGCTAGGACTGAGACAGTAAATATATGAAGCAGGATAATCTTAAAATATCAGAAAGTTGGGCTTCCCTGGTGGCGCAGTGGTTGAGAGTCCGCCTGCCGATGCAGGGGACACAGGTTCGTGCCCCGGTCCGGGAAGATCCCACATGCCGCGGAGTGGCTGGGCCCGTGAGCCATGGCCGCTGAGCCTGCGCATCCGGAGCCTGTGCTCCACAACGGGAGAGGCCACAATAGTGAGAGGCCCGCATACAGCAAAAAAAAAAAAATCAGAAAGTAAAGAAGTACCAAAAATTTTTAAAACCCACAAAAGAAAAATTATGTAAAATGAAAACAAGGGCAAATGGAAGAAGCTCTCAACAGCCAAAGCAAGAATGAACTAAGCAGTCTAATAATGTAGTGCTGGATGATAACCAAGAGTTTACACTAGTTATTCACGTGTCCCAACTGGTAAAAATAAATTACATAGTTTTTGATGAATGGTGTTAAATAGAAATCTCCTATGCAGAAAGCTTCTAAACAATGTATATAGCCACTCAGCTGTCCATCAGGATCTGAAGCTAACCCCTCTCTCCTCAAGTGTGGCTTCTGCATTTATGACTTCCTCCTATATAAGACACACAGGATGGACATGGGAAAAAATTAACCTCACTGTGGGAAAACTTGACAAACATTACCTCAGCTAGGTGACCAAAATTAAGAATATAAGGGAGAAGTTCCTTTAAGAGCCCGTCCTCTTGATATATAGTGAAGAGGAAGCACTTCACCTCTGTGGTCTGCTTTTTCAAAGCCACGTCTAACCACGACAAAACCACCGAGCAAATCCCAGCGCCTGGCAGTCTATACAATACCTGAGCAGCCCTCCTCCACGCTGTCAAGGTCATGGAAACAAGGAGAGTCTGAGCAACTGTCAGAGCCCAGAAGAGTCTAAACAGACATGATGACCGCATGTCCTCTCAGATCCTGGAACAAGGAAAGGTATAACAAAGGGAACGTGAATAGGGACTTCAGTTAATAGTAAAGTACGAGTATTTGTTCAGTATTTGTCATGATTCTGTAGAAAATTAGACAGGAAAAATTAAACGTCAAATAAGAGAAACCTACTGTAACAAACTGGAAATCTAGAGGAAAAGGGGGATTTCTTTGTAAAAACACATTACCCAAATGGACCCTAAATTAAGGAAAACACAAAAAGGCCAATTAACCACTGAGGAACCTCTTCCCCTACTGGCTATCCTATCACTGCTCCAGGCTTTCCCTCTCCCGGGACAGGGAAGGAGCAGGGACAGAGCTGTTTGGCAGCTCCCCTAGTATTTGACCCCACCCAGTGTCTTCACCTCCCCCAGCCACGCCTACCCAGTGAGGACACCTGAGGAAGGGTCAGGGATTATTGACTCAGATGTATCAACCAGGACTTTTTCTTTTCCCAGCGACTGGACACACTTACGGAAGTAAAATAAATTAGTATTTATTGCAAGGGTAGAAATACATTAATACTTGCAAGTGGCAAGTTGAAGAATGGCTTTGGACCTGGCAGGTCCAGGGGCTCACACTGTCTCAGTGTGACCTTGCTTCTCTGCAAACTTTTGTCCCCCTCAGTGCCTTTGGGGGACCCCATTCACAGGCACAGGCTCTCTCACTGCCCTTGGGCCAACAGCAGTTCTAGGCTGACAACCACTCACCATCCATTTTCTGAGAAAGAGTTTCTCCTTTTCTTGGATTCCAAGAAAGTCATGGTTTTAAATGCCTTTGATCTGGCTTGGGTTGCATTCTCATCCTTGACCCATCACCAGAAGATGGAAAATGGGACTGGCTAGATGTGGGTTGTAAACCCATCTTCGAGCTGGGTGGAACATGGGGTCATCCTTCTGCAACTGTTTGGACTGGAAGCAGGTGACATGTAATTCCCAAAGGAAAACTGAGGCACTTGGGCCTGAGAACAGATGCTGGCTGGGATAAAGCAACAGATTCTATGTCAATGACAGCTCACTGCACAGCACAGAATCTGACACAAAAGAAAGAAAGAGGTTCACTTAGGGTCAGGGGCTGCAGTGACTCATCCAGTGCTCTTACTGTCCCTCCCAAGACTGCAAGTTCTTTCACTTGCTGAAAAGTCAGGATCATTGGTGGTGGTAAACTCTAGTCTCTTTCCTTGGGCATCAGGTCCTCACATCTCAGAGGCTGGCCCAGAACAGCCCATGTGCCGTCAGAAGACACACAGACCTCATTCCTGCCCCTGAGAGGTGGGAGTCCTTGAGTTATGCCATCTCCCTGGCCATATTAATTGCCCATCCCTGAAAAACAATACTGCTCCTTTTCCAGTTTCTTCTCTCTCCTTTACTAAGAGGAAGAAACCAAATGCTAGGTTGGTAAGGAAACTCTTGTGCAATGAAGTAACGGGAGGCTCAAGAATTATTCCATGCCATGGAACCCATATAATTGGCAGGCTTTCCAGAGGCAACATGGATGCATATGGCTCTCCAAGACAATGGCAGTGGCAGTGTAAACCTCACACTGGGAGGTCCAGTTGCTCCCATATCTTTGATTCTTAATGAATATGCATGTCAAAAGTTTCTAACGACTGAAAGGACAGAGGATTGCAGGGCCATGGTCTGCTATATGGGTGTTGTGTCAGGGCCACACTCCAATGTCTACAGGATTATTACCTCTCTTGGCAGCCTATGAGGCCGTGAGCGGGAGGCCTTCTTCTCAGCCACATGCATGTTGGTAGTTGAAACTTCTCAAAGGAATGTCTACACTGCCCAGGTAGCTCTTGAATTGCCCGGCATCATGATCGGCTCTGTAACTGTACATGAGGGCCTGACAATGCCCAGGCTGGACTGAGCTAGAGGACCACAGATACCTGCCTGGATAGTCAGAGGTCGACGGCTGTCCTGCCTGAGACTTGATCATCTATTCATGCCCACTCAGATGGGACAAAGGATGCCTCCAGTGCCAGGAGGGCCCCACCAGCCCTTAATAAGGCAGCATCTGGGGGCTGGCAGGTCACTGCACCCAGTCCTTTATAAATCCACACGTGTCCACTGAGTGCCCTCCAGTCTGGGCTGTGCTGGAACCTGGGGCTGCCCAGGCAGAGTAGGGCCAGCATCACCCTTCCCAGGTAGGAGGGCAGAAGGAAACCATGCGTGACTTCTGACACCCTCCCCAATGCTTGACAGAGGTTGAGGTGGATAAGAAACAGTCCTAGACAAGAACAGACATTTCATTCTTCTCTCAGAGCCCAGGACTGGGCGAAGGGAGGCCAGAAAAACAGTTGTTGACCTCAGCTCCCTGACTCCTGTTTGACCCTGGGCAAGTCCTATCCATTCTGGAGGCTTCAGAGAGAAGGAGAGGGGAGGGCAATGAGGGCCAATTGTGCTTAAACCTAACTCTAACCTTTACCCTAAGAACCCTAACCTCTAACCGTAACGCCCTAACAACCCTAGCCCCAGACCCCTAGACCCTCGCCACTGACCCCTAAACTCTAATCCCTGACCCTTTAACCACAACCCTCTACCCTGACTCTCCAACGATGACCCATAACCCTAAACTGTGACCGCTGAACCCTCACACTGACTCAGCCCCAGGCCTAAAGCCTGGCCTAGTGGGTACCGAGAAAGGACCCTATGAACTCTCAAATAAACCAAGGAATTAAATCTTCCCGACCACGAATTTAGCAATGGTTTCTTAGATTTGACAGTAAAGCATAAGAAATGAAAGAAAAAATAGATGCATTGGATTTCCTCAAAATTACAAACCTTTGTGCATCAAAAGAGGCTATCCAGAAAGTAAAACGAGAGCCCACAGAATGGAAGACAATATTGGCACATTATATATCTCATAAGACTCTTTACCTAGAATGTACCCGGGACTTTTTCAACTCATCAACAAAAGACAAACAATACAATTTTTGAAACAGACAAATAACTTGCATGGACTGCTCTCCAGGCAAGACATACAAATGGTCAACAAGGACATGAAAAGACGTCAAACGTCAGGAGTCATGATGAAAATGCAAATTAAAGCCACAGTGTGATGCCCCTTCACACACACTAGAATAAAAATAAATTTTAAAATAAATTTTAAAATATGTAAATAAAAATAACAAATGTTGGCAACAATGCAGAGAAACTGGAATCCTTAAAAGTTACTGTGGAGATGTACAATGGTGCAGTCTGTGTGCACAAACCTTTAGCATTTACTCAAAGATATAAAATATAATTACCATGTGGTTCAACAACTCCACTCCTAGATATACACCAAAAAAATGGAAAACAGGCGTTCAAACAAAACCTTGTACACCAGTTATTCATAGCAGCACTGTTCACAATAGCCCAGGGCAGGAAAGATTTAAATGTCCACGAGCAGGTAAACAGATAAGCAAAATAAGGCAGATCCAGAAGCTGCATTATTCTGTCATGTAAAGGAATAAAGTAAAATTATACAGCCGCTGTGGAAAACTGTGTGGTGGCTCCTCAGAAACATGGAAAATGTATGATCCCTTGATTCCACTCCAGGGTGTACACCCAGAATATTAGAAAGCAAGGACTGGAACAGATATCTGTACCCCACATTCATAGCAACATTATTCACAATAGCCAAAAGGTGGAAGCAACACAACACATCCTTCAACAGAGGAATGGATAAGTACAGTGTAGTACATAGGCAATGGAATATGATTCAACCTTTAACACTAAGGTAATTCTCAACATGCTACAATGTGGATGAACCTTGAAGTCATTATGCTAAGTGAAACCAGCCAGACACAAAAAGGACAAACGTTCTATGATT
>NW_027136291.1:0-24299 GCF_039906515.1 Pseudorca crassidens | reverse complement strand
TGAAACCCGTGGAATGGGTACCATGCAATATGACTTCAAAGGGTCTTCATTTGCTCACCGAACCTCTCCAATCCTATCACTGCTGCATTTATGCCCCTGTACACATGCTTGATTCTCTTTTGGAGACATAGCAATCCATAGGTTTTAAGATACTTACTAGTCAGGTACATTCTTAGGCATTTAATATGCGGTGTTGAGTCCATTTCGTTGAGCAAGGAGTAGCTCTTGTCTATTCCATATTTGGCTTAAGGAACTTTATCTGTGCTCATTTCAATCTCTGGTTTTATGCAGCACCCCAACTCACCTTTCCCCTTAAGCAAGCATAAGTTGGTTTTCTAAATTTGAGACCCTGTTCTGTTCTGTAATTCAGTTCCTGTGTAGCCAAGTTTACATTCCGTGTATTACTGATATCTTATGATGTTTCTTTTTCTGTGTGTCTTATTTCAGTTAGAATCATCGTACCTGTATCCACTCATTATGCTGCTGCGGGCCTGATGACATAGATTTCATTGCTGAGTGATACTGCATTGTACGTAAGTACCACAAGTTCTTTATCCATTTTTCACTTTCTGTGATATTGAACTTGTACGGTTAACGAGGTTCTTGTAAACAGAGGCGTCCCAAATTTTGGGGTGGCTGTGTCTTTTTGATTTTAATTTCCCTAAGCTATAGGACCATAAGTGGAAGTGCCCTAGGCTCTGTTGCTTTGTTTTTTAGATGTTTCAGGAAACACCATACACATCCCGCCCATCAGCATAACAAGGCTCCCAGTTCTCCATGGCCTGTCCTGCCTTTCTGGATTTTACACTTTTTTCAGATGGCCCTTTTGACCGGGGAGAAGTGAGACTTCATTGTAGTGCAGATTTCCTTTGCAAGCTTGCTTGGTTGGCCAAAAAGGGCGTATGCGTTTTTTCCTGAATATATTCAGGAAAAAACGCATACGCCCTTTTTGGCCAAGTGCATCATTGTGGACGTTCTGCCTCTTTTCCTATGCTTTAAATGCAATTCCTGTCTACCTCCTGAAATCGTTTTCCTGCAATTCTGCCTTGCTTTCAGTGCCTCTTCATAGCCTTACCTCAATATATTTTTTGAAAATAGTTGGCCTTTATAACTCTGCAGGTTTTTGAATTGCAGTGGCCCTTAGCTCCATTTTTCAGCTCTTATTTTTGTGATCTTGCCTCATAACCACAGGATTCCTTCAGGCCCTATTCTTCTTCTGGGGCACCTTGCTGTGCCTTTGGTTTATTCTTCTTACTGATGTGAATTTAGAGTGACATGTGCCCATTGAAACCGCTACAGCTAGTTTCTCACTGGTTCCCCCTATTCCCATTCATCCTCCGCACTAACTGCAGACTGTGCGATACCAGAACTTAAAGGCATTGACTCTCCATGTGGGGATATTTTTGGTAAAGCGGCTGGAATGTCGATCCGGAGCCCCAGGAGAGGAAAAATGAGGTGCGTTTTAGAAACCTTTCCCGATCATATGGTATACCAGTCGCTGGGTTTCCCAAGCATGGTTTAGCTGTAGGAAGATTCCCTTCAACCTGGAGTGTTGGGACCCTTGGAATGAGTAGCATGAAGTATTGCATTAAACTTTTGGCAGTTGCTCACCAAAGCTCATCAATCCTCTCAGCCCCAAGTGTCCAGCCTTATGTCTTATCCAGCTGTGGGTTTATATGTGGTCAATCCAGGTTGCATCACAGCCCCTGAGCGAATTTTGTAAGAATTTTTCTCTCTTTCATTGTTTCTGCGTTTTGTTTTTAAAATTTATTTCTATAATGGGGTTTAGCTCATTTTCACTGCTGTGTTTGTGCCACTCTGCACACACTTGATTCCCTTATGGAGATATATCAATACATGGGTTTTAAGATTCTTATTACTCAGATATATTTCTCTGCGGTGTATAGGGTGTGTTGAGGCCAGTTCATTGAGCAAGGTGTAGATCTTGTCTAATATCTATTTGGTTTATTGAACGGTATCTGTGCTAATTTCAAACTCTGGTTTTATGCATCACCCCACCTCTCCTTTCCCCTTAAGCTGAAATAAGTGTGTTTTCTAAATGTGAGACACTGTTCTGTTCTGTAATTCATTTCTTGTGCAGCCATATTTACCCTCCCTCTATAAGTGATATCTTATGATATGTTTCTTTTTCTGTTTGACTTATTTCAAGTAGTATTATCGGACCTAAATCCACTCTTTATCCTTCTACTAGCCTTATTACATTGATTTCATGGTGAAGAGATATTCCATTGTACATAAGTACCACATCTTCTTTATCCATTGTTCTCTTTCCTGGGATATTTAAGGTATACTGAAGTTGAGGTTCTTGTAAACAGAGTAGCCCTAAACTGTGGTGTGCTTGTGTCTTGTTAATTTTTAGATTTCCCTAGATATACTCCCATGATTGGAAGTGTCCTATGCTCTGTAGCTCTGTTTTTTAGATGATTTAGGAACCACCATACACTTCTCCAGAGTGGCTCTCGGCAGTTCACACACTGCCCATCAGCGTATAAAGGCTCCCTGTTCTCCATGGCCTGTCCTGCATTTCTGGTTTTTACAATTTTTTAGGATGGCCCTTTTGACCAGTGGGAAATGAGACTTCTTTGTTGTGCACATTTGCATTGCTTGCTTGCTTCGTTGCCCATAAAGTGCGTATGCGTTTTTTCCTGGATATAATCAGGAAAAAACGCATACGCCCTTTTGGGCCAACTGCATCATTGTCGAAATTCTGCCGCTTTTCATGTGCTTTAAAGACGAGTCCAATCTATCTCTTGAAATCTGTTTCTTGCAATTCTGTCTTGCATTCAGATCCTCTTCTTTGCCTTACCTCAACATATTTTTGGACGTTAGTTTTCATTTATAACTCTGCAGGTTTGTGAATTGCAGTGACCCTGAGCTCCATTTTTTAAGTTGCTCTTTTGTGAGCTGGCCTCAAACCCGCAGGATTGCTTCAGGCCCTATTTTGGCTCGGGCGAGGCGGGCTGAGCCTTTTTTCAATTCTTATTCTTAATGGGAAATTAGAGTGATATGTGCCCGTCCAAACCCCTACAACTATTCTCTCATTGGTTCCCCGTTCATCCTCCTCACAATTTGCAAAATGTGTGAAACAGAAGTTGAAATGTGCTGATTCTCCAAGTGGGGAGATTCTAAGTAACGTGGCTGGAATGGTGAACAGGAGCACCAGGAGAGGATAAATGAGCTGCATTTTAGACACATCTCCCGATCACATGGTGTACAGTCCTCTGGGTTTTCCATGCATGTTTTAGCTGTAGGAAGATCCCTTGAACCTGCATATTTGGGACCCATTGAATGGGTACCAGGTAGTATTACTTTAAAGGGTGTGCATTTCCTCACCCAACCTCACATTTCTCTTAGCGCAAACAGTTTCCAGCCTTATGTCTCATCCTGCTGTGGGTCTAGATGTGTTCAATCCATGTTGCATCACCGGCCCTGAGGAAAAGTTGTAAGAGGTTTTCTCTGTCTCTCTGTCGTTTATTTTTTTCAATTTATTACTATATTGGTTACAGCTGATTTTCAAAGCTCTGTTTCTTGCTGCTGTACATCCACTTGATTCACGTACAGAGAGACATCAGTAAATTCTTTTTCAGATTCTTACCAGTCGTATATATTCTTTTCCGGTGACTTGAGTGTGCTGAGTGCAGTTCTTTTAGCTACCGTGTAGGCCTTGTTGATTATCAGTTTGGTATTTGGAATGGTATCTTTGCTAATTTCAACCTCCTGGGTGATGCCTCACCCCTCCCCACCTTTCCCGTTTAGCAGCCTTATGCGTGTTTTCTACATATTTGACTATGTTTTTGTTTTGTAATTTATTTCATGTGTAGCCATTTTGGATTCCACCTTTAAGTGATATCTTATGATATGTGTCTTTTTCTTTTTGAATTATGTCACTTAGAAAGATCATACGTAACTCCTCCGGAGTTGTTACAACTGGCCATATTTCATTGATTTCCAGGCTGAATAATATTCCACTCTACCTAAGTACCACATCTCTACCCATTTTTTCCCTCCAGAGACATTTAAGTTATATCCTAGTTGAGGATCTTTTAAACAGAGAGGGGGTAAACATTGGGGTGCCTGTGTCCTCTCGATTTTTGTTTTTCTCAAGATATACACCCATGAGTGCAAGTGCCCTATGCTCTGTAGCTCATTTTTTAGATGCTTTAGTAAACACAATACACTTCTCCAGAATGGCCGTTGGCAATATACATTTCCACTATAAGTCTCACAGGGCTCCCTCTTCTCCTTGCCCTGTCCTGCATTTCTGTTGTTTACGCTTTATGAGGATGGCTCTTCTGACTGATGCGAAGTGATATCTTTTGTAGTATTGACTTCCAGTGCCCACCTGTTTGGTTGGCTAAAAAAGTGTATGCCCTTTTCTTGAATATATACAGAAAAAAACGCATACACCCTTTTTGGCCAACTGCAATGTTGGCAATGTTCAGCTCCTTTTCTTGTGCTTAATGGCGAGTCCTTTCTACCTCCTCAAATCCCTTTCCTGCCATTCTCCCTTGCTTACAAGTCCTTTTCTCTGACTTTCCTCAAGACATTTTTCAGTGATGGATATTTTCAACTCTGCAGTTTTGTGAATTTTACTGCCCCTGAGTTCCATTGTTCAACTTGTGTTTATGGGAACTGGCCACAAAGCAGCGGGATTTCCTCAAGCCCTATACTGTTTCCATGGGCAACCCTAGCCTTTGGTCAATTCGTCTTCCTGATTGGAAATTAGAGTGACATGTGCCTGTCTGAACACCTAGGACTTGTCTCTCATTGTTCCTCATCCTTCCGCTTCATCCTCTGGACAAATTCCAAACTGTACGCAACAGGATGTTGACAGTGCTGACATCTCCAAGTGGGGAGACTGTTAGTAAAGACGCTGGAGGGGTGAACCCGAGCACCAGGAGATGAGGAGAGGAGATGCCTTTTCCAAACTCTTCCCGATCAGACGGTATACCATCCTCTGGGTGTGACAGACATGTTTTAGCAGTAGGAAGAGTCCCATTCATGTAAGGAGAACACCAGGGCTTTTTCAAAATCAGTGTCTCCCCGAAACCCAAACTGGGGAATTTTTTAAGCTACGGCTACACATATGTTCATTAAGGGCCTTGGGAAGTAGGCAGAGTCCAAACTTTAGATGATTGAAGTCTTCAGGGTCAGAAGCACTCACCACCAGCTTCCCTTAGGTTACACTTTAACTGTCATTGATAGATGATGTCAATAAAAATATCTATTCTTTTTCAGATTATTTCCCCTTATAGGTTATTGCAAAATGTTGAGTGTAGTTCCCTGTGCTATACAGTAGTTCCTTGTTGATGATCTATTTTATACATAGCAGTGTGTATGTGTTAATCCCAAACTGTTAATTTATCCCTCCTCCCACCTTTCCCCTTTGGTAATAATAAATTATAAGATTTTATACTTCTCAGAAATGGGGGAGCTGAAAGAGAGGTATCATTTTCAATGGAAAAGCATTTAAAACAAGATTGAAGCTTTAACCAAGATTATTAGATGTACATCCTTGGAAAGAAATCACTTCGTTTCTCTAATATTGACCTGACAAATAAGACAAACCTTTTCACTGAACTTGCTTATAATAAAGTGATGGAAATATCAAATGGAAGTGTTAGAAACATTTTATTTTACCCGAGCCTTATACACTGTTCTATGTTAACTACAGTTTGGCTCACACATCTGTTCATTGAGGTTACAATAGTCTCAATTTCTGTTACTGATCCTCCAGAGTGGACCCCAACAAGTGTCCCCCTGCCCAGTGTCATTGGGGCCAACAGATCGAGACTGAGTTTGGTTCACAAGCAAAGGAAACTTTATATTTTGATCAGAGAATGGAGAGGTGAGAGCATGCACTACCCCGTGGGCTGTGGGCTGGGCTGCTGTGTAGAGATCCTGTCAGAGTCAGTGGGAGGGAGGGGGCGGAGCTCTCGAGGGCCAGGTTGGCTGCAGCTCAGGCTCTATATCGCGGAGTCTGCACTGGGCCCCAGGAGCTGAGGTGTCGACCCAGCCATTCTGCACTAGGAAATCTGGTCTGAAGTGCCGGGTGTGGAACCTCTGCATGCGGGACCCTAGGAGCACGTGAAATTAGACAAAGCACAAAGGATAAAAAAGGTTAGACTTGACTTTATTGCCCAGATTCTACTTTTATCTCCCAGGGATTTTTAATGGGCTTTGCTGGGGACAAACCCCTCCTCTGCCTTTTGTCCCGTTCCTCATTCTTGGAGTGCTGAGGGTGCAGACACTTCTTCTGTAACTGCTGAGTGCTGAGTTGGGAGCCCTAATACCCGGGGGCGAGGGTCAGAACTTCTCCCCAGCAGCCTCCAGGTGACGTTGATTGTCCCCAGGCCCCCTGCCTCCCTGCTCGTCCACCTGAGCACCAGCATTGGAAGTGTTATAGATTCTAATGACCTTTAAGGGTCCAGGAAAGAGATGTGCAGAGACGCTGTGGGGGCCGGTTTCACCCCGCCCCACATTTGTTCGGCCACCTTAGGCTGACCATTTCTGCCAGCCTAGATGCTCTGACCAGTAGTCTGCGCTTTCTTCAATTAGGCCCCTGAATTAACGTACAAACAGCACCAGGTGTCAGAGCCCTGCCCGCTCAACTCCCAGACAGTCCAGGGTCAGTGGTGATCAAGGACCATGATGACCACTGAGTCAACAGCCTTTTGAAGTAAACAGGAGTCCAGCCAGTCTTATTGGCCACCATCATCACGGTGTCTGTAGGCTTTTCTATGGTGACAGTGTGATATACGGTTCCCCCACCAAGATTATTAGCTCCCCTCTGGGTGCAGTAAGTCCTGCAAGCAGTAGTCTACTCTTTTGGGACACACTCTTATTGTTTTATGAGAGAAACTCCAGGTCAAGTGATGTTCACACGAGTCGTCATGGTGCCCTGTTGCCCCCGGTTATCTCTCTGGATGTTGGAGTTGGAGGGCCTCCTCACTCGAGGTCGGTGTGCCCACGGAGCGAACCCTGCAACTTCAGGGCATCGTTGGTGGTTAGGATCACCACGTGGGGTCCTTTTCCCTTAGGAAGGAGGTGGCCTTTTGGGCTGCTGATTTCCAGGTTTTTAGATACCGCCAGTATCTTGGCCAGATGCGGCAGTGGGCCAAGCCCCTTGGTGACCGTAGTTTATCCTACCTGGATGGCATTCTTGCATTGTTCCATTTCAAGTGGTCCCAGTTTTTGCACTAATTCTCCAATGGCGATTCACCTTTCACCGGGAATGTAAAGGTCAAAGGGTTTAGCTAAATTAGGGAGTTCCAGGGCAAGGGTCTGAATTGACTGCTCTTTCCATTCTTGAAAGGCCACTTCTGGATTCTATTCAAAAGGATCATCATCTTTTCCTTTCAGTGTTTCATATAGAGGCCCAGCTAGTAGACTGTAGTTAGGGATCCAGAAGCAGCAAACCCTGGCCTCCCCAGGAACCCCTAAGCTGTCTTCTAGTTTTAGAAAGGGGTAAGGCTGCAAATGGTTTCTTCCCTTTCCTGAGATGGGCTTCTCCGACCTTCTGTGAGAATGAAGCCCAGGCAGGTCACCGCAGTCTGTGATATTTGAGCTTTTTCTTGGACAACTTCTATCCTTTATTGGCTTGGTAGTTCAGAGGCCTCCTTAGTAGGGCTGGCGATCAGAATGTCGTCTGCGTACTGAAGGAGGGTTTCCTTTTCCAGAGGTAGAACTTTTAGGTCTTTAGCTAAGCTTTCCCCAAAGATGGTGTGGGAATTTTTGCACCCTTGGGGCAAGACGGCCCGGAAGTATTGTTTTAGTTGTATGTTGAGTCCTGCCACTCACAAGCCAAAATTTCTTGTGACTCTGGGACTAATGGAATACAAAAGAAGGCATCATTGAAGACTAATACAGAATACCATGTCCTGGTGGTTGGTAGAATGACCAGCAGGGTGTAGGAATTAGGAGCAACTGGAGGTATATCCTCGGTGGCTTCACTGACTGTCCTGACATCCTTTACCAGGTCCCCAGCAGCCCATGGGGCTCTCGTGGTCAGACCAATCCCAGAATATGGAGCTCACCTGGGCAGGTACCCCACCCCCACCCCAGCCCACGGGGCTCTCGTGGTCAGGCCCTTCCCAGGATACAGAGCTACCCTTGCAGGTACCATGGCAGGGCTGGGCACACAGGAACCGTGCACATAGCCCTCATTGCAGAGCACCCCCAGCTCACCTGTCGCTCAGAGCTGGCACAGAGCACCTCAGAGCAGGACTTGAACTAACAAACAGCAGCTGCGACAGGTCTGTGACCCTGGGCATCACTCTGTGCGGCCTCCCTCCACCTGGTCTTCCAGAGACTTCCACTGCACCCGGGGCACCAGGCCTCTGTCTCCAACCACCACCCACCCCTCCTCTCCCTGACTCCTGGGTTCCTCTCATAAGGAGAGGGTTTTCTTGAAGTTGTCTCCCACTCATGGGCCAGATAAAATGATTAGAAAACAAGCCAAAGCTGCAGCCCCTTGTCTATCCTGACTCTCAGGAGCCCACACCTGTTCCTTGGACCTGGCCGGTTCAGCAAGTTCCATTTTCTGCAACTGTGAGCCCCTGAGGGGTGATGATTGGCTGACCTGGGCAGCCTTACCGTGCGGGCCAGCCCTCCCCAGGTGTGCCTGGGTTGAGATCAATATAAATACCACTCCAGGCAGCAAGAGCCCCTGCAGCCGTGCCTGACGCCATTTTCTCTGCCCTGTCAGCAGTCTCGGGGCTGGGCTGGTGGGAGGGAGTGAGAGGCCACGGCTTTGTGGGTGGCCCAGTGTGAGTGGGGCTCTGCTGGACTTTCTGCAGCAGTTGCCAGGCTGCCACCTGCTAAAGAAGAGGATGTGTCACCCATACCTGCTGCTGGAATTTCTCCCTGGGCAGAGGTGAGGAAGGAAAAAAGCAGTGGGGGCAGGGACAGGACGGGTATCTCAGTCAGGGAAATGGAAATCTTCCAGAAGAGCACCCAGGGCCAGGACCATCCTGGCTGGCCTGCAGGCACCAAGTCGGCCGGCATGCTGTCACTCGTGTGGCTCTATGGCCCTTCCTCTAGGCTTTCAAGTCCTTGTATATATTCAGGTGTTTTACCTGGGACGGGTGGGAATAGTTCAGCAGCAACTGGCCTGGGGCTCACCTCCCGTTTACTCACAGATGCCTCGGCACGGTGCCCCAGCTTTGCAATGAGGACGCTTGTTGCGTGGGGGCTGCTGGCTGAATGGGAGACGATTCCCCACCACTGGCCAACTTCAGAATTGTTTACAACTGGAGCAAGTGCCCTGATACGGTTTTCCTCTGTGGAACTGGTGGGTTCTGTGTTTTTTTTTTCTCTTTTTCGTTTTTGGTTCAAGGTAGATTTTATTCCTCTTTTTTGTATTTACAGATATAAGCATGGAAATAATTTATTCATATAAATACATGTATGTGAAGGGAATAATTGTTTTTTCTGTTTTATTTTTTAAATTTTATTTCTTTTTAATTTTGAATTTTATTTTATATTTTTATACAGCAGGTTCTTATTGGTTATCTATTTTATACATATAAATGTATACATGCCAATCCCAGTCTCTCAACTCCTCCCACCACCACCCCCCCAACAGCTTTCCCCCCTTGTTGTCCATACATTTGTTGTCTACATCTGTTGCTCTATTTATGCCTTGCAAAATGGTTAATCTGTACAGTTTTTCTAGGTTCCACATATATGCATGAATATACAAGATTTGTTTTTCTCTTTCTGACTTACTTCACTCTGTATGACAGTCTCTAGATCCATCGACGTCTCTACAAATGACCCAATTTCATTCCTTTTCATGGCTTAGTAATATTCCATTTTATATATGTACCACAGCTTTATGCATTCGTCTGTCTGTGGGCATTTAGGTTGCTTCCATTACCTCGATATTGTAAATAGTGATGCAATGAACATTGCGGTGAATGTCTCGTTTTGATTTATGGTTTTGTCTGGGTATATGTCCAGTACTGGGATTGCTGTATCATATGGTAATTCTATTGTTAGTTTCTTAAGAAACTCCATATTGTTCTCCGTAGTGACTGTATCAATTTATATTCCCAACAATAGTGGAAGAGGGTTCCTTTTCTCCACACCCTTTCCAGCATTTTTGTTTGTAGATTTTCTCATGATGCCCATTCTATCAGGTGTGAGGTGATACCTCATTGTTGAGTCCATTTTGTTGAGCAAGGGGTAGGTCTTGTCTATTACATATTTGGCTTATTGAATGGTATCTGTGCTAATTTCAAACTCTGGTTTTATGCAGCACCCCAACTCACTTTCCCCCTTAAGGAAGCATAAGTTGGTTTTCTAAACTTGAGACCCTGTTCTGTTTTGTAATTCAGTTCATGTGTAGCCAAGTTCACATTCCGTGTATTAGTGATATCTTATGATGTTTCTTTTTCTGTGTGACATATTTCAGTTAGAATCATCATACCTGAATCCACTCATTATGCTGCTACGGGCCTGATGACATAGATTTCATGGCTGAGTGATTTTGCATTGTACATAAGTACCACAACTTCTTTATCCATTTTTCACTTTCTGCGATACTGAACTTGTACCGTAAACGAGGTTCTTGTAAACAGAGCTGTCCCAAACTGTGGGGTGGCTGTGTCTTTTTGATTTTAATTTCCCTAAGCTATAGGACCATAAGTGGAAGTGCCCTAGGCTCTGTTGCTTTGTTTTTTAGATGTTTCAGGAAACACCATACACTTCTCCCGAGTGGCTGTGGCAATTTACATCCCGCCCATCAGCATAACAAGGCTCCCAGTTCTCCATGGCCTGTCCTGCCTTTCTGGATTTTACACTTTTCTCAGATGGCCCTTTTGACCGGGGGGAAGTGAGACTTCATTGTAGTGCAAATTTCCTTTGCAAGCTTGCTTGGTTGGCCAAAAAGGGCGTATGTCAGGAAAAAACGCATACGCCCTTTTTGGCGAAGTGCATCATTGTGGTCGTTCTCCCTGCTTTCCTATGCTTTCAATGCAATTCCAGTCTACCTCCTGAAATCGGTTTCCTGCAATTCTTCCCCGCTTTCAAGTCCTCTTGGCAACCTTACTTCAGTATATTTTTGGACGATAGCTGTCATTTATAAGTCTGCAGGTTTGTGAATTACAGTGCCCCTGAGCTCCTTTCTTCAACTCGCTTTCTTGTGAGCTGGCCACAACACCGCAGGATGGCTTCAGGCCCTAATCTGGTCCCGGCACGACATGCTGAGCCTTTGGTTAATTCCTCTTCCTGGTGGGAAATGAGAGTTAAATTTGCCCGTCCAGACACCTCCAGCTAGTCTCTCATTGGTTCTCCCTATTCCTGTTCATCTTCCGCAGAAATTGCAAACTGGGCCAAACAGGAGGTTAAAGGCACTGACTCTCCAAGTCGGGAGAGTGTTAGTAAAGCGTCTGGAATGTTGCACCTGAGTACCAGGGGACGAGAACTGAGACATTTTGGAACAAGTCTCCCGATCACATGGTTGATCATACTCTGGGTTCCACATGCATGTTTTAGCTGAAGGAAGAATCCCTGAAACCTGGAGAGTTGAGACCCGTGGAATGGGTACCATGCAATATGACTTCAAAGTGTCTTCATTTGCTTACCGAACCTCTCCAATCCTATCACTGCTGCGTTTATGCCCCTGTACACAGGCTTGATTCCCTTTCGGAGACGTAGCAATCCATAGGTTTTAAGATACTTACTAGTCAGGTACATTCTTAGGCATTTAATATGGGGTGTTGAGTCCATTTCGTTGAGCAAGAAGTAGCTCTTGTCTATTCCATATTTGACTTAAGGAACTTTATCTGTGCTCATTTCAATCTCTGGTTTTATGCAGCACACCAACTCACCTTTCCCCTTAAGCAAGCATAAGTTGGTTTTCTAAATTTGAGACCCTGTTCTGTTCTGTAATTCAGTTCCTGTGTAGCCAAGTTTACATTCCGTGTATTACTGATATCTTATGATGTTTCTTTTTCTGTGTGACTTATTTCAGTTAGAATCATCATACCTGAATCCACTCATTGTGCTGCTAAGGGCCTGATGACATAGATTTCATTGCTGAGTGATATTGCTTTGTAAGTAAATACCACAACTTCTTTATCCATTTTTCACTTTCTGCGATGTTGAACTTGTACTGTAAACGAGGTTCTTGTAAACAGAGGCGTCCCAATGTTTGGGGTGGCTGTGTCTTTTTGATTTTAATTTCCCTAAGCTATAGGACCATAAGTGGAAGTGCCCTAGGCTCTGTTGCTTTGTTTTTTAGATGTTTCAGGAAACACCATACACTTCTCCCGAGTGTCTGCTGGCAATTTACATCCCGCCCATCAGCATAACAAGGCTCCCAGTTCTCCATGGCCTGTCCTGCCTTTCTGGATTTTACACTTTTTTCAGATGGCCCTTTTGACCGGGGGGATGTGAGACTTCATTGTAGTGCAGATTTCCTTTGCAAGCTTGCTTGGTTGGCCAAAAAGGGCGTATGCGTTTTTTCCTGAATATATTCAGGAAAAAACGCATACGCCCTTTTTGGCCAAGTGCATCATTGTGGACGTTCTGCCTCTTTTCCTATGCTTTCAATGCAATTCCAGTCTACCTCCTGAAATCGGTTTCCTGCAATTCTGCCCCGCTTTCAAGTCCTCTTGGCAGCCTTACTTCAGTATATTTTTGGACGATAGCTGTCATTTATAAGTCTGCAGGTTTGTGAATTACAGTGCCCCTGAGCTCCTTTCTTCAACTCGCTTTCTTTTGAGCTGGCCGCAACACCGCAGGATGGCTTCAGGCCCTAATCTGGTTCCGGCACGGCACGCTGAGCCTTTGGTTAATTCCTCTTCCTGGTGGGAAATGAGAGTTAAATTTGCCCGTCCAGACACCTCCAGCTAGTCTCTCATTGGTTCTCGCTATTCCTGTTCATCTTCCGCAGAAATTGCAAACTGGGCCAAACAGGAGGTTAAAGGGACTGACTCTCCAAGTCGGGAGGGTGTTAGTAAAGCGTCTGGAATGTTGCACCCCAGTACCAGGGTACGAGAACTGAGACATATTTGAACACGTTTCCCGATCACATGGTTGATCATACTCTAGGTTCCACATGCATGTTTTAGCTGAAGGAAGAATCCCTGAAACCTGGAGAGTTGAGACCCGTGGAATGGGTACCATGCAATATGACTTCAAAGGGTCTTTGTTTGCTCACCGAACCTCTCCAATCCTATCACTGCTGCATTTATGCCCCTGGACACACGCTTGATTCTCTTTTGGAGATATAGCAATCCATAGGTTTTAAGATACTTACTAGTCAGGTACATTCTTAGGCGCTTAATATGGGGTGTTGAGTCCATTTCGTTGAGCAAGGAGTAGCTCTTGTCTATTCCATATTTGGCTTAAGGAACTTTATCTGTGCTCATTTCAATCTCTGGTTTTATGCAGCACCCCAACTCACCTTTACCCTTAAGCAAGCATAAGTTGGTTTTCTAAATTTGAGACCCTGTTCTGTTCTGTAATTCAGTTCCTGTGTAGCCAAGTTTACATTCCGTGTATTACTGATATCTTATGATGTTTCTTTTTCTGTGTGACTTATTTCAGTTAGAATCATCATACCTGAATCCACTCATTGTGCTGCTAAGGGCCTGATGACATAGATTTCATTGCTGAGTGATATTGCTTTGTAAGTAAATACCACAACTTCTTTATCCATTTTTCACTTTCTGCGATGTTGAACTTGTACTGTAAACGAGGTTCTTGTAAACAGAGGCGTTCCAAACTTTGGGGTGGCTGTGTCTTTTGATTTTAATTTCCCTAAGCTATAGGACCATAAGTGGAAGTGCCCTAGGCTCTGTTGCTTTGTTTTTTAGATGTTTCAGGAAACACCATACACTTCTCCCGAGTGTCTGTTGGCTATTTACATCCCGCCCGTCAGCATAACAAGGCTCCCAGTTCTCCATGGCCTGTCCTGCCTTTCTGGATTTTACACTTTTTTCAGATGGCCCTTTTGACCGGGGGGAAGTGAGACTTCATTGTAGTGCAGATTTCCTTTGCAAGCTTGCTTGGTTGGCCAAAAAGGGCGTATGCGTTTTTCCCAGAATATATTCAGGAAAAAACACATACGCCCTTTTTGGCCAAGTGCATCATTGTGGACGTTCTGCCTCTTTTCCTATGCTTTCAATGCAATTCCAGTCTACCTCCTGAAATCGGTTTCCTGCAATTCTGCCCCGCTTTCAAGTCCTCTTGGCAGCCTTACTTCAGTATATTTTTGGACGATAGCTGTCATTTATAACTCTGCAGTTTTGTGAATTACAGTGCCCCTGAGCTCCTTTCTTCAACTCGCTTTCTTTTGAGCTTGCCGCAACACCGCAGGATGTCTTCAGGCCCTAATCTGGTTCCGGCAGGGCACGCTGAGCCTTTGGTTAATTCCTCTTCCTGGTGGGAAATGAGAGTTAAATTTGCCCGTCCAGACACCTCCAGCTAGTCTCTCATTGGTTCTCGCTATTCCTGTTCATCTTCCGCAGAAATTGCAAACTGGGCCAAACAGGAGGTTAAAGGGACTGACTCTCCAAGTCGGGAGGGTGTTAGTAAAGCGTCTGGAATGTTGCACCCGAGTACCAGGGTACGAAAACTGAGACATATTTGAACACGTCTCCCGATCACATGGTTGATCATACTCTAGGTTCCACATGCATGTTTTAGCTGAAGGAAGAATACCTTAAACCTGGGTAGTTGAAACCCGTGGAATGGGTACCATGCAATATGACTTCAGAGGGTCTTCATTTGCTCACCGAACCTCTCCAATCCTATCACTGCTGCGTTTATGCCCCTGTACACATGCTTGATTCTCTTTCGGAGACATAGTAATCCATAGGTTTTAAGATACTTACTAGTCAGGTACATTCTTAGGCGTTTAATATGCGGTGTTGAGTCCATTTCGTTGAGCAAGGAGTAGCTCTTGTCTATTCCATATTTGGCTTAAGGAACTTTATCTGTGCTCATTTCAATCTCTGGTTTTATGCAGCACCCCAACTCACCTTTCCCCTTAAGCAAGCATAAGTTGGTTTTCTAAATTTGAGACCCTGTTCTGTTCTGTAATTCAGTTCCTGTGTAGCCAAGTTTACATTCCGTGTATTACTGATATCTTATGATGTTTCTTTTTCTGTGTGACTTATTTCAGTTAGAATCATCATACCTGAATCCACTCATTGTGCTGCTAAGGGCCTGATGACATAGATTTCATTGCTGAGTGATATTGCTTTGTAAGTAAATACCACAACTTCTTTATCCATTTTTCACTTTCTGCGATGTTGAACTTGTACTGTAAACGAGGTTCTTGTAAACAGAGGCATCCCAATGTTTGGGGTGGCTGTGTCTTTTTGATTTTAATTTCCCTAAGCTATAGGACCATAAGTGGAAGTGCCCTAGGCTCTGTTGCTTTGTTTTTTAGATGTTTCAGGAAACACCATACACTTCTCCCGAGTGTCTGCTGGCAATTTTCATCCCGCCCATCAGCATAACAAGGCTCCCAGTTCTCCATGGCCTGTCCTGCCTTTCTGGATTTTACACTTTTTTCAGATGGCCCTTTTGACCGGGGGGAAGTGAGACTTCATTGTAGTGCAGATTTCCTTTGCAAGCTTGCTTGGTTGGCCAAAAAGGGCGTATGCGTTTTTTCCTGAATATATTCAGGAAAAAACGCATACGCCCTTTTTGGCCAAGTGCATCATTGTGGACGTTCTGCCTCTTTTCCTATGCTTTCAATGCAATTCCAGTCTACCTCCTGAAATCGGTTTCCTGCAATTCTGCCCCGCTTTCAAGTCCTCTTGGCAGCCTTACTTCAGTATATTTTTGGACGATAGCTGTCATTTATAAGTCTGCAGGTTTGTGAATTACAGTGCCCCTGAGCTCCTTTCTTCAACTCGCTTTCTTTTGAGCTGGCCGCAACACCGCAGGATGGCTTCAGGCCCTAATCTGGTTCCGGCACGGCACGCTGAGCCTTTGGTTAATTCCTCTTCCTGGTGGGAAATGAGAGTTAAATTTGCCCGTCCAGACACCTCCAGCTAGTCTCTCATTGGTTCTCGCTATTCCTGTTCATCTTCCGCAGAAATTGCAAACTGGGCCAAACAGGAGGTTAAAGGGACTGACTCTCCAAGTCGGGAGGGTGTTAGTAAAGCGTCTGGAATGTTGCACCCGAGTACCAGGTACGAAAACTGAGACATATTTGAACACGTTTCCCGATCACATGGTTGATCATACTCTAGGTTCCACATGCATGTTTTAGCTGAAGGAAGAATCCCTGAAACCTGGAGAGTTGAGACCCGTGAAATGGGTACCATGCAATATGACTTCAAAGGGTCTTTGTTTGCTCACCGAACCTCTCCAATCCTATCACTGCTGCATTTATGCCCCTGGACACACGCTTGATTCTCTTTTGGAGATATAGCAATCCATAGGTTTTAAGATACTTACTAGTCAGGTACATTCTTAGGCGCTTAATATGGGGTGTTGAGTCCATTTCGTTGAGCAAGGAGTAGCTCTTGTCTATTCCATATTTGGCTTAAGGAACTTTATCTGTGCTCATTTCAATCTCTGGTTTTATGCAGCACCCCAACTCACCTTTCCCCTTAAGCAAGCATAAGTTGGTTTTCTAAATTTGAGACCGTGTTCTGTTCTGTAATTCAGTTCCTGTGTAGCCAAGTTTACATTCCGTGTATTACTGATATCTTATGATGTTTCTTTTTCTGTGTGACTTATTTCAGTTAGAATCATCATACCTGAATCCACTCATTGTGCTGCTAAGGGCCTGATGACATAGATTTCATTGCTGAGTGATATTGCTTTGTAAGTAAATACCACAACTTCTTTATCCATTTTTCACTTTCTGCGATGTTGAACTTGTACTGTAAACGAGGTTCTTGTAAACAGAGGCGTCCCAAACTTTGGGGTGGCTGTGTCTTTTTGATTTTAATTTCCCTAAGCTATAGGACCATAAGTGGAAGTGCCCTAGGCTCTGTTGCTTTGTTTTTTAGATGTTTCAGGAAACACCATACACTTCTCCCGAGTGTCTGTTGGCAATTTACATCCCGCCCATCAGCATAACAAGGCTCCCAGTTCTCCATGGGATGTCCCGCCTTTCTGGATTTTACACTTTTTTCAGATGGCCCTTTTGACCGGGGGGAAGTGAGACTTCATTGTAGTGCAGATTTCCTTTGCAAGCTTGCTTGGTTGGCCAAAAAGGGCGTATGCGTTTTTTCCTGAATATATTCAGGAAAAAACGCATACGCCCTTTTTGGCCAAGTGCATCATTGTGGACGTTCTGCCTCTTTTCCTATGCTTTCAATGCAATTCCAGTCTACCTCCTGAAATCGGTTTCCTGCAATTCTGCCCCGCTTTCAAGTCCTCTTGGCAGCCTTACTTCAGTATATTTTTGGACGATAGCTGTCATTTATAAGTCTGCAGGTTTGTGAATTACAGTGCCCCTGAGCTCCTTTCTTCAACTCGCTTTCTTTTGAGCTGGCCGCAACACCGCAGGATGGCTTCAGGCCCTAATCTGGTTCCGGCAGGGCACGCTGAGCCTTTGGTTAATTCCTCTTCCTGGTGGGAAATGAGAGTTAAATTTGCCCGTCCAGACACCTCCAGCTAGTCTCTCATTGGTTCTCGCTATTCCTGTTCATCTTCCGCAGAAATTGCAAACTGGGCCAAACAGGAGGTTAAAGGGACTGACTCTCCAAGTCGGGAGGGTGTTAGTAAAGCGTCTGGAATGTTGCACCCGAGTACCAGGTACGAAAACTGAGACATATTTGAACACGTTTCCCGATCACATGGTTGATCATACTCTAGGTTCCACATGCATGTTTTAGCTGAAGGAAGAATCCCTGAAACCTGGAGAGTTGAGACCCGTGAAATGGGTACCATGCAATATGACTTCAAAGGGTCTTTGTTTGCTCACCGAACCTCTCCAATCCTATCACTGCTGCATTTATGCCCCTGGACACACGCTTGATTCTCTTTTGGAGATATAGCAATCCATAGGTTTTAAGATACTTACTAGTCAGGTACATTCTTAGGCGCTTAATATGGGGTGTTGAGTCCATTTCGTTGAGCAAGGAGTAGCTCTTGTCTATTCCATATTTGGCTTAAGGAACTTTATCTGTGCTCATTTCAATCTCTGGTTTTATGCAGCACCCCAACTCACCTTTCCCCTTAAGCAAGCATAAGTTGGTTTTCTAAATTTGAGACCGTGTTCTGTTCTGTAATTCAGTTCCTGTGTAGCCAAGTTTACATTCCGTGTATTACTGATATCTTATGATGTTTCTTTTTCTGTGTGACTTATTTCAGTTAGAATCATCATACCTGAATCCACTCATTGTGCTGCTAAGGGCCTGATGACATAGATTTCATTGCTGAGTGATATTGCTTTGTAAGTAAATACCACAACTTCTTTATCCATTTTTCACTTTCTGCGATGTTGAACTTGTACTGTAAACGAGGTTCTTGTAAACAGAGGCGTCCCAAACTTTGGGGTGGCTGTGTCTTTTTGATTTTAATTTCCCTAAGCTATAGGACCATAAGTGGAAGTGCCCTAGGCTCTGTTGCTTTGTTTTTTAGATGTTTCAGGAAACACCATACACTTCTCCCGAGTGTCTGTTGGCAATTTACATCCCGCCCATCAGCATAACAAGGCTCCCAGTTCTCCATGGGCTGTCCCGCCTTTCTGGATTTTACACTTTTTTCAGATGGCCCTTTTGACCGGGGGGAAGTGAGACTTCATTGTAGTGCAGATTTCCTTTGCAAGCTTGCTTGGTTGGCCAAAAAGGGCGTATGCGTTTTTTCCTGAATATATTCAGGAAAAAACGCATACGCCCTTTTTGGCCAAGTGCATCATTGTGGACGTTCTGCCTCTTTTCCTATGCTTTCAATGCAATTCCAGTCTACCTCCTGAAATCGGTTTCCTGCAATTCTGCCCCGCTTTCAAGTCCTCTTGGCAGCCTTACTTCAGTATATTTTTGGACGATAGCTGTCATTTATAAGTCTGCAGGTTTGTGAATTACAGTGCCCCTGAGCTCCTTTCTTCAACTCGCTTTCTTGTGACCTGGCCGCAACACCGCAGGATGGCTTCAGGCCCTAATCTGGTTCCGGCACGGCACGCTGAGCCTTTGGTTAATTCCTCTTCCTGGTGGGAAATGAGAGTTAAATTTGCCCGTCCAGACACCTCCAGCTAGTCTCTCATTGGTTCTCGCTATTCCTGTTCATCTTCCGCAGAAATTGCAAACTGGGCCAAACAGGAGGTTAAAGGGACTGACTCTCCAAGTCGGGAGAGTGTTAGTAAAGCGTCTGGAATGTTGCACCCGAGTACCAGGGTACGAAAACTGAGACATATTTGAACACGTCTCCCGATCACATGGTTGATCATACTCTAGGTTCCACATGCATGTTTTAGCTGAAGGAAGAATACCTTAAAC
Organism: Pseudorca crassidens; assembly: GCF_039906515.1. NCBI lineage: Eukaryota > Metazoa > Chordata > Mammalia > Artiodactyla > Delphinidae > Pseudorca > Pseudorca crassidens. The sequence goes on along the minus strand of NW_027136291.1, from coordinate 4,860 downwards.
CTGGGTAGTTGAAACCTGTGGAATGGGTACCATGCAATATGACTTCAAAGGGTCTTCATTTGCTCACCGAACCTCTCCAATCCTATCACTGCTGCGTTTATGCCCCTGTACACATGCTTGATTCTCTTTCGGAGACATAGCAATCCATAGGTTTTAAGATACTTACTAGTCAGGTACATTCTTAGGCATTTAATATGCGGTGTTGAGTCCATTTCGTTGAGCAAGGAGTAGCTCTTGTCTATTCCATATTTGGCTTAAGGAACTTTATCTGTGTTCATTTCAATCTCTGGTTTTATGCAGCACCCCAACTCACCTTTACCCTTAAGCAAGCATAAGTTGGTTTTCTAAATTTGAGACCCTGTTCTGTTCTGTAATTCAGTTCCTGTGTAGCCAAGTTTACATTCCGTGTATTACTGATATCTTATGGTGTTTCTTTTTCTGTGTGACTTATTTCAGTTAGAATCATCATACCTGAATCCACTCATTGTGCTGCTAAGGGCCTGATGACATAGATTTCATTGCTGAGTGATATTGCTTTGTAAGTAAATACCACAACTTCTTTATCCATTTTTCACTTTCTGCGATGTTGAACTTGTACTGTAAACGAGGTTCTTGTAAACAGAGGTGTCCCAAACTTTGGGGTGGCTGTGTCTTTTTGATTTTAATTTCCCTAAGCTATAGGACCATAAGTGGAAGTGCCCTAGGCTCTGTTGCTTTGTTTTTTAGATGTTTCAGGAAACACCATACACTTCTCCCGAGTGTCTGTTGGCAATTTACATCCCGCCCATCAGCATAACAAGGCTCCCAGTTCTCCATGGCCTGTCCTGCCTTTCTGGATTTTACACTTTTTTCAGATGGTCCTTTTGACCGGGGGGAAGTGAGACTTCATTGTAGTGCAGATTTCCTTTGCAAGCTTGCTTGGTTGGCCAAAAAGGGCGTATGCGTTTTTTCCTGAATATATTCAGGAAAAAACGCATACGCCCTTTTTGGCCAAGTGCATCATTGTGGACGTTCTGCCTCTTTTCCTATGCTTTCAATGCAATTCCAGTCTACCTCCTGAAATCGGTTTCCTGCAATTCTGCCCCGCTTTCAAGTCCTCTTGGCAGCCTTACTTCAGTATATTTTTGGACGATAGCTGTCATTTATAACTCTGCAGGTTTGTGAATTACAGTGCCCCTGAGCTCCTTTCTTCAACTCGCTTTCTTTTGAGCTGGCCGCAACACCGCAGGATGGCTTCAGGCCCTAATCTGGTTCCGGCACGGCACGCTGAGCCTTTGGTTAATTCCTCTTCCTGGTGGGAAATGAGAGTTAAATTTGCCCGTCCAGACACCTCCAGCTAGTCTCTCATTGGTTCTCGCTATTCCTGTTCATCTTCCGCAGAAATTGCAAACTGGGCCAAACAGGAGGTTAAAGGGACTGACTCTCCAAGTCGGGAGGGTGTTAGTAAAGCGTCTGGAATGTTGCACCCGAGTACCAGGGTACGAAAACTGAGACATATTTGAACACGTCTCCCGATCACATGGTTGATCATACTCTAGGTTCCACATGCATGTTTTAGCTGAAGGAAGAATACCTTAAACCTGGGTAGTTGAAACCCGTGGAATGGGTACCATGCAATATGACTTCAAAGGGTCTTCATTTGCTCACCGAACCTCTCCAATCCTATCACTGCTGCGTTTATGCCCCTGTACACATGCTTGATTCTCTTTCAGAGACATAGCAATCCATAGGTTTTAAGATACTTACTAGTCAGGTACATTCTTAGGCATTTAATATGCGGTGTTGAGTCCATTTCGTTGAGCAAGGAGTAGCTCTTGTCTATTCCATATTTGGCTTAAGGAACTTTATCTGTGTTCATTTCAATCTCTGGTTTTATGCAGCACCCCAACTCACCTTTACCCTTAAGCAAGCATAAGTTGGTTTTCTAAATTTGAGACCCTGTTCTGTTCTGTAATTCAGTTCCTGTGTAGCCAAGTTTACATTCCGTGTATTACTGATATCTTATGGTGTTTCTTTTTCTGTGTGACTTATTTCAGTTAGAATCATCATACCTGAATCCACTCATTGTGCTGCTAAGGGCCTGATGACATAGATTTCATTGCTGAGTGATATTGCTTTGTAAGTAAATACCACAACTTCTTTATCCATTTTTCACTTTCTGCGATGTTGAACTTGTACTGTAAACGAGGTTCTTGTAAACAGAGGCGTCCCAAACTTTGGGGTGGCTGTGTCTTTTTGATTTTAATTTCCCTAAGCTATAGGACCATAAGTGGAAGTGCCCTAGGCTCTGTTGCTTTGTTTTTTAGATGTTTCAGGAAACACCATACACTTCTCCCGAGTGTCTGTTGGCAATTTACATCCCGCCCATCAGCATAACAAGGCTCCCAGTTCTCCATGGCCTGTCCTGCCTTTCTGGATTTTACACTTTTTTCAGATGGCCCTTTTGACCGGGGGGAAGTGAGACTTCATTGTAGTGCAGATTTCCTTTGCAAGCTTGCTTGGTTGGCCAAAAAGGGCGTATGCGTTTTTTCCTGAATATATTCAGGAAAAAACGCATACGCCCTTTTTGGCCAAGTGCATCATTGTGGACGTTCTGCCTCTTTTCCTATGCTTTCAATGCAATTCCAGTCTGCCTCCTGAAATCGGTTTCCTGCAATTCTGCCCCGCTTTCAAGTCCTCTTGGCAGCCTTACTTCAGTATATTTTTGTACGATAGCTGTCATTTATAACTCTGCAGGTTTGTGAATTACAGTGCCCCTGAGCTCCTTTCTTCAACTCGCTTTCTTTTGAGCTGGCCGCAACACCGCAGGATGGCTTCAGGCCCTAATCTGGTTCCGGCACGGCACGCTGAGCCTTTGGTTAATTCCTCTTCCTGGTGGGAAATGAGAGTTAAATTTGCCCGTCCAGACACCTCCAGCTAGTCTCTCATTGGTTCTCGCTATTCCTGTTCATCTTCCGCAGAAATTGCAAACTGGGCCAAACAGGAGGTTAAAGGGACTGACTCTCCAAGTCGGGAGGGTGTTAGTAAAGCGTCTGGAATGTTGCACCCGAGTACCAGGGTACGAAAACTGAGATATATTTGAACACGTCTCCCGATCACATGGTTGATCATACTCTAGGTTCCACATGCATGTTTTAGCTGAAGGAAGAATACCTTAAACCTGGGTAGTTGAAACCCGTGGAATGGGTACCATGCAATATGACTTCAAAGGGTCTTCATTTGCTCACCGAACCTCTCCAATCCTATCACTGCTGCGTTTATGCCCCTGTACACATGCTTGATTCTCTTTCGGAGACATAGCAATCCATAGGTTTTAAGATACTTACTAGTCAGGTACATTCTTAGGCATTTAATATGCGGTGTTGAGTCCATTTCGTTGAGCAAGAGGTAGCTCTTGTCTATTCCATATTTGGCTTAAGGAACTTTATCTGTGCTCATTTCAATCTCTGGTTTTATGCAGCACCCCAACTCACCTTTACCCTTAAGAAAGCATAAGTTGGTTTTCTAAATTTGAGACCCTGTTCTGTTCTGTAATTCAGTTCCTGTGTAGCCAAGTTTACATTCCGTGTATTACTGATATCTTATGATGTTTCTTTTTCTGTGTGACTTATTTCAGTTAGAATCATCATACCTGAATCCACTCATTGTGCTGCTAAGGGCCTGATGACATAGATTTCATTGCTGAGTGATATTGCTTTGTAAGTAAATACCACAACTTCTTTATCCATTTTTCACTTTCTGCGATGTTGAACTTGTACTGTAAACGAGGTTCTTGTAAACAGAGGCGTCCCAAACTTTGGGGTGGCTGTGTCTTTTTGATTTTAATTTCCCTAAGCTATAGGACCATAAGTGGAAGTGCCCTAGGCTCTGTTGCTTTGTTTTTTAGATGTTTCAGGAAACACCATACACTTCTCCCGAGTGTCTGTTGGCAATTTACATCCCGCCCATCAGCATAACAAGGCTCCCAGTTCTCCATGGCCTGTCCTGCCTTTCTGGATTTTACACTTTTTTCAGATGGCCCTTTTGACCGGGGGGAAGTGAGACTTCATTGTAGTGCAGATTTCCTTTGCAAGCTTGCTTGGTTGGCCAAAAAGGGCGTATGCGTTTTTTCCTGAATATATTCAGGAAAAAACGCATACGCCCTTTTTGGCCAAGTGCATCATTGTGGACGTTCTGCCTCTTTTCCTATGCTTTCAATGCAATTCCAGTCTACCTCCTGAAATCGGTTTCCTACAATTCTGCCCCGCTTTCAAGTCCTCTTGGCAGCCTTACTTCAGTATATTTTTGGACGATAGCTGTCATTTATAACTCTGCAGGTTTGTGAATTACAGTGCCCCTGAGCTCCTTTCTTCAACTCGCTTTCTTTTGAGCTGGCCGCAACACCGCAGGATGGCTTCAGGCCCTAATCTGGTTCCGGCACGGCACGCTGAGCCTTTGGTTAATTCCTCTTCCTGGTGGGAAATGAGAGTTAAATTTGCCCGTCCAGACACCTCCAGCTAGTCTCTCATTGGTTCTCGCTATTCCTGTTCATCTTCCGCAGAAATTGCAAACTGGGCCAAACAGGAGGTTAAAGGGACTGACTCTCCAAGTCGGGAGGGTGTTAGTAAAGCGTCTGGAATGTTGCACCCGAGTACCAGGGTACGAAAACTGAGACATATTTGAACACGTCTCCCGATCACATGGTTGATCATACTCTAGGTTCCACATGCATGTTTTAGCTGAAGGAAGAATACCTTAAACCTGGGTAGTTGAAACCCGTGGAATGGGTACCATGCAATATGACTTCAAAGGGTCTTCATTTGCTCACCGAACCTCTCCAATCCTATCACTGCTGCGTTTATGCCCCTGTACACATGCTTG